>NW_013949099.1:0-997 GCF_000517525.1 Limulus polyphemus
GCTGTTAACAGGTATAAAAATGTCTTCTATATACCAATATGCACTGCAGAAATTAAATTGTTTGTTTGAAGTTAAGCACAAAACTACACAATGGACTATCTGTGCTCTGCTCACCACGGGTATCAAAACCCGGTTTCTCGCGTTGTAAGTCCGCAGACATACCGCTGTGCCACTGGGGAGCCAGAAATTAAATAATGAGTAAAAATAATCATACCCAGTGTTTCTTATACATATATTTAGGATTGAATCAGTCATCTACGGTACCTGTTAAAAAATTAAACTCACGCCCTTGAATTCTTCTCAATGTGGGTGGAGGAGCATTCTGTGTATTTACCACATCCCTCTTTGAACTGTTTAGGCACACGTTATTTAATGCTACAGTTAACTTAAATTGGGTTTCCAGCACTTGTGTTATCATATATAAGAACTAATACATGTGTAGATTACAAAACATTTTTAAATCACAAATAATAAAATGTAAGTAATAATTAATCATTTTGATTTTGCTAGAAGAGTAAGAGTAGAACTGGAAAAAGTATAGGAAACTGTGAACCTAGTTGCCAGAAAGTTCTTAGTCCTGACAGAAAAATTATTTCATAATTTATAAAATAATAAGGGAAGAGTATCAGTATCAGAAAATATTTCAAGATAAATATTAACTTGTTTTATTGTTAATTATAATTGCTAAATTTTATTTGACTTTTTTCAAAGTCTTCTAGACTTCTAATCTTTTAAGCAAAGAAAAATAAAGTTTCATGCCGCCTTTTGAATCTGAATTATTAATGTAAAACCATTTCTATATGTTGTAAACAAACTGCACAATATGGCAGCCTCCAGTGATAACACAGGCCTGCGATGGTTTTATTGTCTTGATATTTTTACATGTTCTACGATAATTCCTGTACGCTGAATCCGAAGATGATATCCTATTTTTCTCCATCACGTACAGATTTTTCACAAGACTTCATATGTACTTTAACATAAGTGAATCATTTTC
>NW_013949100.1:0-881 GCF_000517525.1 Limulus polyphemus
GTGTCACTGTTCCTAAAGGAGAGAGCACCAAAAGACGTAGATGAGATGATCAAGCTGGCAGAACAGTATGTGGAAGCCCATGGAAGTAGTATAACTGATAAGTCCTAGAATGTCCAGTTACATTTGAAGTTAGTAATGGCTAACCAGAAGCAGGAGTTTACCAAAGGTGACAGAAGATTAATAGAAAGAAGGGAGAAGAGATGATATGTTTGTTATAAAATGGAACATATTGTAAAGGAGTGCAAGTCCATTACCAGCAAACGACAGCAGAAATCTCAACATAAGGCATCTGGAGATATTTACAAAGACAGTACTGGTAAGGAACAATAAAAGTGTGACTGGTACTATTGGTGCTGCTGCCAGAAGAAAGAGAACTAAAACTACTTGGTAAATTCAATACAAGAAAGCACGATTGATCAGTGCATGACTAATGGTCGGCTAAAGTTAGCAAATGGATCAACAGTGCCAATGGTGATGGGAGCATCCGACAAATATCAAGAGATGCCAACAAATTATAATATGCCAATATAAGAAGGCATTGTTGGGAACAAGAAAGTGTAGGTTGTAAGAGACACTGGTTGCAGTAGTGCAGCAGTGAGAACCAGTTTAGATTCCGATGATCAGATGACAAGCAAAGTATGCCTGTATGTGTTAATTGATGGGACAGTGAGAAAATTTCCCAAAGCAAAAATAAAGGTGGATACTCCATATTGTGTAGGAAACTTTGAGGCCATGTGTATCAAGGAACCAATACAAGTAGTAGAAATTTGGAGGAACTAGACAGAAAGAAGATTGATGAAGCATCTGCTGTCACTACCAGAGCTCAAAAAAAGAATATCAAACAAGACATCAAGCCCCTTTCAAGTGTCAAAAGGCAACAT
>NW_013949101.1:0-987 GCF_000517525.1 Limulus polyphemus
CGACGGGAGCTGACCAGGGACTATCTGATTTCTCGACTCTCCCTTTTTTAATTAGGCCATCCATGACCTTCTCTATCTCTTGTCGCTTTGTCAGAGCTATTCTCCTCAGAGGGATCTTTATTGGACGGTCAGTGTTTGAGTTTATTTTGTGCATCACAAGGTCTGTGCAGCTGAGGTCATGATTTCCTTTTGAAAACACGTCTGCATAATTCGCCAAGAGTTCTCTAACCTGAAGAGCCTGTGATGATGACAAATGGACTATGCTCTTCTTATGGAGGTCAGTTAAATCTTCTCAGAGTGGATGTCCTTTCTTTATGGTTGTCTTTCTTGCCTTAACACTGACTGGCTCTACCTCCTGGCACACACCCAACAATGCCCCTTCCTTAAGTGTCTGCTCACATTTAGAGAAATTGACCACTGTTATGGGTACTACTTGATGACCTGCCACAATTGACATTCCAATTTTCACACCTGCTGGCTTGGATGAGTCTTCCACTGCTTCCACAAGCATCAGGCTTCCTTGGGGATATTCTTTTATTCTACCCCAAATTATCTTTTCTGACATAGGGGGTATTGTAGTTGACTTAAGTGCTGTGACATGCAAATCAACATATGCAGCAACACTTACTGGAATTTGGCCTTTGTTGTTTCCAATCGTCATTTTATCAAAGTTAACTACACACTTCCTCGGTAGTAAGTAGTCCAACCCTAATATGCATTGGTCTTCAATGTCAGCCAAGTATACTTTGTGTCTGTCCCTCATGCCCATGAGCTCAATAGTTACCCACACTGGTCCCCACAACCTTGAATAATGTCCTGTCACACCACAAAGCTTCTGTATGGCTTCTGGTACTCCTTTGTTGATACTCACAAGAGTTTTCTGAGATGCAGAATCTATGACAAAGTTGCACTTTTGGTCATCCAGCTTTCCTGTCACGTAGACGCTATGTATGCTTGGCATTTTACACCTAGCTGTTGAGACTTTCA
>NW_013949102.1:0-1071 GCF_000517525.1 Limulus polyphemus
AGTACTGTCTGTTGTATGTATCTATATAAATATAATAGTACTGCCTGTTGTATGTATCTATATAAATACTATATAACTGTCTGTTTTATGCATCTATATAAATATAATAGTACTGTATGTTGTATGTATTTATATAAATATAATAGTACTGTCTGTTGTATGTATCTGTATAAATATAATAGTACTGTATGTTGTATGTATTTATATAAATATAATAGAACTGCCTGTTTTATGTATCTATATAAATATAATAGTACTGTATGTTGTATGTATTTATATAAATATAATAGTACTGTATGTTGTATGTATCTGTATAATTATAAGAGTACTGTCTGTTGTATGTATCTATATAAATATAATAGTACTGTCTGTTGTATGTATCTATATAAAAATAATAGTACTGTATGTTGTATGTATCTGTATAAATATAATAGTACTGTATGTTGTATGTATCTATATAAATATAATAGAACTGTCGGTTTTATGTATCTATATAAATATAACAGTACTGTATGTTGTATGTATCTATATAAATATAATAGTACTGCCTGTTGTATGTATCTGTATAAATATAACAGTACTGTCTGTTGTATGTATCTGTATAAATATAATAGTACTGTCTGTTGTATGTATCTATATAAATATAATAGTACTGTCTGTTGTATGTATCTATATAAATATAATAGAACTGTCGGTTGTATGTATCTATATAAATATAATAGGACTGTCGGTTTTATGTATCTCTATAAATATAATAGAACTGTCTGTTGTATGTATCTGTATAAATATAATAGTACTGTATGTTGTATGTATCTATATAAATATAATAGAACTGTCGGTTTTATGTATCTATATAAATATAACAGTACTGTATGTTGTATGTATCTATATAAATATAATAGTACTGTTGTTGTATGTATCTGTATAAATATAACAGTACTGTATGTTGTATGTATCTGTATAATTATAATAGTACTGTCTGTTGTATGTATCTATATAAATATAATAGTACTGTCTGTTGTATGTATCTATATAAATATAATAGAACTGTCGGTTGTCTCTTATCTATAT
>NW_013949103.1:0-906 GCF_000517525.1 Limulus polyphemus
GGGTGTGCACCTGGTTATTCCATATCTTATCCACATGCGTGCACATCTTTTTAATGAGACAATCTTACGAAAAAAAAACACATAGAAAAGAAGTGGTTCCATATATAAAAATTTCTAAGATATAGAAAGGTCAGTGCGTTTTAAGAATAATGTGTTCCAAAAACGGCTTTCATATGCTGCTTAGCGATAAAATTATAACCTAACCTTTATGCTGAAAGTATAAAGTGAAATGTATAAACTACAAAACTGAAATATATGTATATATATTTGTCGTTTTCTAATTTAGAGGCTTCGTTAATTAATGAGTTTTTTGTTTGTTTTTATTATTTAAGTTTAAAATCGGAAGATAATTCAGAGGAAAGGTTACCTTTATAAACAGGCCACATCCTGTAAAGGAGCAACAAAAGTATACAGGTTCTACTTTTATGCTAAACGTCATCCCCCAAAAGTCTTGGGAAGCACGAAGCTATACAAGGGATTTTCTATGCTGTGCCTACGTGGGTATCAAAACTCAATTTTTAGCGTTATAAGACTGAAGACTTTCCACTGAAACAGTGGAGGCGCTTGAGGAGGGTAAAATAAGGCTGACCTCTCGTGGACCCCCAATTTCAGCTGGAGACCATATTTTATGGCTTATTATATGTGTTAAGCTGGCCTGAATAGATATGTCCAACAAAAACTGCTATTTGGTCCCAGAGTTTGGGGATTGGCGCCACTGTAGGCATCTCTAAATGACGCTTCTTATTGCAGGCTTGAAGTTTTTCTGATTGGTGTCTTTCTTTCACCTTTTGAGAAGAACAAATAAGCAATTAAAACTAGATACACACAGTCGACCATCAAGTATGTTTTAACACACAGAATCGGCTGACTATTAAGACTGATACTCCACGTCATTAAGTTAAACTC
>NW_013949104.1:0-1200 GCF_000517525.1 Limulus polyphemus
CCTTGGAGTAACTATAGTTACCGAATTTATAACCACCATACTCATCTTTAGCGTCATTTGGTACAACATCTCAACGAAAACCTAGGTGTAACTCTAGTTACCGAATTTATAACCACCATACTCATCTTTAGCGTTATTTGGTACAAAATCTCAACGAACACCTAGGTGTAACTCTAGTTACCGAATTTATAACCACCATACTCATCTTTAGCCTTACTTGGTACATCTACTCTATATACACCTTGGTGTGACTACAGTTACGGAATTTATAACCACCATATTAATCTTTAGCCTTCCTTGGTACAACTAGTCCATAAACACCTAGGTGTAACTATAGTTTCCGAATTTATAACCACCATATTCATCTTTAGCTTTACTTGATACAATTACTCCATGAACACTTAGGTGTAACTCTAGTTAAATAATTTATAACCACCATACTCATCTTTAGCCTTACTTGGTACATCTACTCCTTGAACACTTAGGTGTAACTCTAGTTACAGAATTTATAACCACCATACTCATCTTTAGCCTTACTTGGTACACCTACTCCATAAACACCTAGGTGTAGCTCTAGTTACCGATTTATAACCAAAATTTTCACCTTTAGCCTTACTTGGTACAACTACTCCATGAACACTTAGGTGTAACTCTAGTTACAGAATTTATAACCACCATATTCATCTTTAGCCTTACTTGGTACAACTACTCCATGAACACTTAGGTGTAACTTTAGTTACCGAATTTATAACCACTTTACTCATCTTTAGCGTTATTTGGTACAACATCTCAACGAACACCTAGGTGTAACTTTAGTTACCGAATTTATAACCACCATACTCATCTTTAGCCTTACTTGGTACAACTACTCCATGAACACTTAGATTTAACTCTAGTTACCGAATTTAAAACCACCATATTCATCTTGAGCCTTACTTGGTACAACTACTCCATGAACACCTAGGTGTAACTCTAGTTACAGAATTTATAACCACCATACTAATCTTTAGCCTTACTTGGTAAAACTACTCCATAAACACCTAGGTGTAACTCTAGTTTCCGAATTTATAACCATACTTATCGTTAGCCTTTCTTGGTACAACTACTCCATGAACACCTAGGTGTAAATATTGTTACCGAATTTATAACCACCTCACTCATCTTTAACGTTATTTGGTACAACTACTCCATGGAACACTT
>NW_013949105.1:0-1370 GCF_000517525.1 Limulus polyphemus
AATGATTCTGTTAATCTTACTAGATGATCTGTTGTCTGTCTATGTTTTCTGCCACAATTCTGATTCTCGTTAATTATGTTATTTGCTTCAAGGAAACGGTTAAGTCTTTTTGTTATTATTTTTTCCATGAGTTTACCTAACGTGTTCAATAAACTAATTGGTCTGAAGTTTTTGGGATCTGATAGGTCATTGTCTTTTTTAGATATGAGTCTAATAATTGCATGTTTCCATGCTTTAGGGTAATAGCCAGCTTGTAGTGAGATGTTGTAGATGTCTGCGAGGTGTTAGCCAGCTTGTAGTGAGATGTTGCAGATGTCTACGAGGTGTTAGCCAGCTTGTAGTGAGATGTTGTAGATGTCTGCGAGGTGTTTGATTACGGTGTCGTTTAGGTTCTTTAGGATTGTGTTGCTGATTTGGTCATCCCCAGGGACTTTTCTTTTGACGGACTTGAGTGTCTGTTTGATTTCTGTCACTGATATGGGTCTTGAGTAGAAGTCTTTGGTTGTTTTGTGTTCTGTTTTATCTAGTTGTACTGGAAAAGTTCAGTTAAATGGTTCCTTGTTGTTGCTAATGTAGTTCTTGATTTTTGTGAAGTGGTCTCTACTGAATGTGTCTAGATCAGGGGTGGTAAACGTGTCTTTGTAGTATTGTGCGAATAGTTCTGTTTGTTCGATGTCTGAAGTGGCTGTAATGTTCTTGTGGTGTATCGTGTTTGTGCTGCTTGAGTCTTGGGTTTTCGTTATGTTTTTAAACTTCCTCCAGAAAGTGCTTGGATCATTGTAGTTTTGGTCGATACTTTTACAGTATTGGTAACATAGGTAGTGACCATGATCCGATAAGTTTTACACTATACTCACGTAATAGAAATACCCCAAGTGCTAAATCTATCATTTACGAATATTCAACAACAGACTGGGCCAGATTTAATAACCTAATATGTAACAATATTCCAAATATCGAGACGAATATCACATCAGAAACGGATATTGACAACTACGTCAACACATTAGCAACAACAGTTAAAAAAGCAATGGAAAGTATCATGCCCTCCAAAGTTAGAAACACAAATCTTAGTCACTGGAAATTAACACCAGAAATTTTAAAATTAATCTCTGAACGTAGGAAACTAAGAAGGACGTTTATACGTATGCGAGACAAACTAACTAAACGCCACATCAACAAAGTAAATAATAACATCAAGAAATTAATCCGCGAACAACAACGAAACAGTTGGGATCATCACACAGGATCACAAGACATTCTCGATTTAGCTATTGTTCCCAACACACTCGTAGGTCACACCAGCAACTTTAAAGTACTCCCCCATGACACACACACCTATCAACGACACAATTTGTTAGGTCGTTATT
>NW_013949106.1:0-1225 GCF_000517525.1 Limulus polyphemus
TAAAACTATTTGCCAGGTCGTCACTTTCCCATCTCCGACAAGACTACCATCTTCAAGCTTCAACTGGTCCCATTGTGCCGAATAGTTCTTTGTCACAGGGCTTCAGCTACACACCTTCTTTCAAGCAAGGCGCAAAACACTTGCTTTTAGAAAATCAATTATTGGCTTCAAATCTTGGTCTTTCTCCTGCTTTGCTTTAATATCTATACCTGGTTTCACTTCACCATCATCAGCTCCTTCAGTCATTTTGACTTCAGCTTGATAACACCTGGTTAGTCCAACCTCTCTTTTAACACTTACCGGAATTTGGCCTTTGTTGTTTCCAAACGTCATTTTTTTTAATTAATTACACACTTTCTCGGTAGTAAGTAGTCCAACCCTAATATGCATTGGTCTTCAATGTCAGCCAAGTATACTTTGTGTCTGTCCTTTGTGCCCATTAGCTCAATAGTTACCTACACTGGTTCCCACGTCCTTGCATAATGTCCTGTCACACCACAGAGCCTCTGTATGGCTTCAGGCACTCCTTTGTGATCCAGCACCTTGATACTTACAAGGGTTTGCTGAGATGCCGAATCTATGACAAAGTTGCACTTTTGGCCATCCAGCTTTCCTGTCACGTAGACACTATGTGTGCTTGCCATTTTACACTTAGCTGTTGGGACTTTCCACAATGGGGTTTGGTGGGTGTCCCTCAACACCAACCACTACTGATTTCCCCGAGGTTGACTTATTGGTAGTATTCTTCTTACATTGGCTCCCCATATGTCCTTGCTCTCCACAGTTCCAACAACCTTTCTGGGTAGCAGCCTTTCCTGCCGTGGTATCTTCCCTGTGTTAAAGTTGCCAGCATTGAGCTCTTTTGTGGACCGGTTTGTTACAGTGCCAGCAAAGTCCCTCAAACGTCTTTGAAAGCTGCCCTTTTCTGGCCTTGAATCCTGATGACGGTACCAACCTTGGTACCTCTGTGCTGGACTTAACGTAGGATTCAAATTCGAGAGCTCTGGCCATTGCATCTTATGTAATAGAGGGGTGTGCATGCTTTACTTGTATCTTCAGTTGTGGACTGTCCAAGGCATCTACAAACTGATCTCTCAGCAACAATTTGAGGACATCGGGTGGCACAGTTGGGTAGGCCTTGTGTGCCATACTTTTCAAATCTTGTGTCAGCTCTTGCAGGCTCTCCTCTTTAGCACGGACTCTCGTTTTAAACCTAGCCCTGTAG
>NW_013949107.1:0-1351 GCF_000517525.1 Limulus polyphemus
ATAAAAATGTGGTGTACTTGTAAATGTGTAATAATTGTTGACTGGTGACAATAAACATTCTTTAATCATGATTTGTAGTAACATAATATTTGATTTCCATAGACAAATAATATGAATATCTTAATTGTTAATAATTTCTCAACTGGACATCAGAAGATACGATACAAAGTCCTCTAATTCCTTTGTTATATATTTTAAAGATAATTCTACAACAAGTCACAAGTTTATGGTTTGGAAAAGACAGGCTAGGTTTCCATTAAGACAGTTATAGTTTTTATAAGTGTAATTTGTCTTATAGAATGAGCTTCCATTGACAGTAGCAGAAACTGTCACTTTTAAAGAAGGGAATCTATGATTTACTGAAAAATATAGGTTATGTTTACAATTAATATGTTACTTAAGGACGGGTGCACAAAAACAACCTTGAAGGACCTAATGATCCATTGTTGTATGTAATGTTAAGTTAGAGAATACAGATTGTTCATCACTTACAGTGTATAGGTATAATTACCTTAGAACAGTGAAAATAAGACTGTCGTGTTTCATTTAATAGTTTTATTCATTGCCAGTTATCAAAGTTTAGTTTTTTGTGACTTTCAAAATCTAATCATATCAATGTTGTTTTATAAAAGTAAATTTAAAAAGAAAAACTATAATTCATAAAGTTTTCGTTAAAAGTGATTATCTTTACTATGTGGTTTTTTAATTGAAATTCATCAATAACTGAACTCACAGAAAAGATTCTCAGATAAAACTTAACACGGAACTCACGTTTTTCTACTTTGTCCTCCCTTTAATTCAAAGTATAAAAGTAAATAAATAAAACAAATTTGGACATTCTGAAGATGATTTAACTTTTCCTAATTCTTCACAAAGACGATCCCGAGATATAATCATAACACGGACTCTCAAGTTTGGTACTTTTAATCATCCTAACTTTAATTCAAAATACAAAAACAAATATAAGTTTGTCAGTATAGATGAATGAAACAAATCTGGACATGTTGAAGATGACTTTTGTCTGCCTTAACTTTTCAATTAGATCAGTTAGTGTAGATACAAATGTCCAGGAACTCGGTTGTTGGTCAGAATGTTACACTGTGAAATGTTGACTGGCACCACTTTATTCCAGTATCTATAAGATGCTGCCTTGTTCAAAAGTTTTGGTAAAAGTAGTACTGATGAATCAGTTTGTTTGTTTTAGTTCCAATGACATGATTGTAGGGGTGACTTGTTAGCTGTCAAATTGTAGTAGTAACTGTAGCTGTGATATCACAAAAACCAACCCTGTACAGTTTTACCAGAATTAGTACATTAGTTGAACAGCAGATTTGAAGTAATTCAATATAAA
>NW_013949108.1:0-1165 GCF_000517525.1 Limulus polyphemus
TTTTCATGGCCAACTCTTTAACTGGATTAAAGACTTTCTTTCAAACCGATCCTTTAAGGTCAGAGTCAATGGAGTCGTCTCTGGGGAAAGAGTCTCGGAAAATGGCACTCCCCAGGGTAATGTTATTAGCCCTATTTTATTCCTTCTAATGATTAATGACCTTAGTTCTTCCTTCATTAATAATGGTACAAATTATAGTATTTTTGCTGATGATCTAGCCATCTGGAAAACTGTTCTTAATATTCATCACATTCAAACCTGTCTTCAAACAAATCTGGATAATTTAGCCGATTGTTTTTTTAAATGGGGCTTTACGGTTTCAGCCCTAAAGTCTGCAGTTCTACCCTTTTCTCGTACTTCAAGCACTGTGAAATTAAATCTTAATAACCATCAACTAGTCTCCGTCACTCACCACAAATTTCTTGGAGTTATCTTTGATTCCATGTTAAATTGGACGCGTCATATCACCTATGTCTCGCACAAATGTGCTAAGCGACTCAATTTGCTTAAATGTGTGTCTGGCACACTTTGGGGAGCGTCCAAAAAGACTTTATTACTTATGTACAAAACCTTAATAAGATCCGTCATTGATTATGGTAGTATCATTTATGACTCTGCGAGTCGCTCAGTCGTTAAACAACTGGACGTTATTCAGAATCGTTGTCTGCGATTATGTTGTGGAGCATTGAAACACACCCATATATCGGCTATGGAAGTGGACTGTGGTGTCCTACCCCTTGACCTGCAGAGACGGAAGATCCAACTCAAATTTATAGCAAGATCTTTGTATTACGATTATCCCGTTCATTTCATTCAAAAGAATTGGCAAGATTATCACGGAACCTTTCACCAAAATAACTCACCAATGTCGATAAAAACTGAAGACTTTTTCTCGTCCGTGAACTTTCAAAATGTTGTAAAATACAAACGTTTCTATTGAACTTGGTGACCTCTATGGCCAAGTTTATCAATTCATTTTAGATTCCTGGCAGCGTAGATGGAATTTCGTGCAACATTCCAATATCTACAAGAAAATTGTTCCTGGATGAATGTACGAACAGACATCAAGAAGTTATTATTACACGCCTCCGGTTAAATTGTACAGGTCTAAAATGGACATCTGTACCAAATAAAAGTACACCCAAATGGTGAATGCAGCCATTGT
>NW_013949109.1:0-957 GCF_000517525.1 Limulus polyphemus
GGTGTAGTTGTACCAAGTAAGGCTAAAGATGAGTATGTTGGTTATAAATTCGGTAACTAGAGTTACACCTAGGTGTTCGTGGAGTTGTTGACCTAAATAATTCTAAATATGAGTATTGTGGTTATAAATTCGGTAACTATAGTTACACCTAGGTGTTTATGGAGTAGTTGTACCAAGTAATGCTAAAGATGTGTATGGTTGTTATAAATTCGGTAACTAAAGTTACACCTAAGTGTTCATGGAGTAGTTGTACCAAGTAAGGCTAAAGATGAGTATGGGGTTACAAATTCGGTAACTAGAGTTTCACCTAGGTGTTCGTGGTGTTGTTGTACCAAATAACGCTAAAAACGACTATGGTGGTTATAAATTCGGTAACTAGAGTTACACCTAGGTTTTCGTGGAGTTCTTGTACCAAAAAACGCTAAAGATGAGAATGGTGGTTATAAATTGGGTAACTATAGTTACACCTAAGTGTTCGAGGTGTAGTTGTACCAAGTAAGGCTAAAGATGAGTATGGTGGTTACAAATTCGGTAACTAGAGTTACACCTAGGTGTCCGTGGAGTTGTTGACCTAAATAATTCTAAATATGAGTATTGTGGTTATAAATTCGGTAACTAGAGTTACACCTAGGTGTTCGTGGAGTTCTTGTACCAAAAAACGCTAAAGATGAGAATGGTGGTTATAAATTGGGTAACTATAGTTACACCTAAGTGTTCGAGGTGTAGTTGTACCAAGTAAGGCTAAAGATGAGTATGTTGGTTATAAATTCGGTAACTAGAGTTACACGTAAGAGTTCGAGGTGTAGTTGTACCAAGTAAGGCTAAAGATGAGTATGTTGGTTATAAATTCGGTAACAAGAGTTACACCTAGGTGTTCGTGGAGTTGTTGACCTAAATAATTCTAAATATGAGTATTGTGGTTATAAATTCGGTAACTATAGTTACACCTAGGGGTTT
>NW_013949110.1:0-725 GCF_000517525.1 Limulus polyphemus
TGGCTTCTTCAGGTGGCACGTCTTCAGCAGCGTCATTTGTTCTGTTGTTCACTTCATCCCAACTGAAATGTCCTGGACCGTGATAACGCCAAAGACTGTTGGCATGCGCCACTTTTGGCTTACCTCGCCGACCACATTTTATCTGGAAAGTCACGTCTGAGAGACGATCCACTATGTCATATGGGCCTTCCCATGGAGAAGACAACTTAGGAGACTTCCCTTTGGTCTTCCTGGGATTATACAACCATACCTTATCTCCTGGTACAAAGCTGACTTCAGTAGATCTCTTATCATAAGTCAACTTCATCGAATCAGCAGGCGTATTCAAGTTTGTACGCACTTGATGGAGAATATCATCCCTCCTTTCCAATAACGCTTTCACAAACTCTGACATTTTCGCAGGCAACTCTTCATCATTTGGGCATCCCTTATGCTAGTGTCCCCTTTTAGCACTACATGTACTGCATGTTCTGCACCATTCTTCCACATCTCGCCTCATATCTATCCAGTAAAATCGTTGTCGTATGTGACTCAATGTCTTCTTAATTCCGAGATGTCCTCCTGTTAAATTATCATGGGATCGACGCAGCACAACTTCCCGTAACTTCCTCGGTATAACTGTTTGCCAAGTCGTCACTTTCCCATCTGTAGTTTCCAATCTCCGGACAAGAATACCATTTTCAAGCTTCAACTGCTCCCATTGCGCCCAATAGTGCTTTATCACA
>NW_013949111.1:0-1031 GCF_000517525.1 Limulus polyphemus
CTATAGTTATCGAATTTATAACCATCATACTCATCTTTAGCCTTAATTGGTACAACAACTCCACGAACACCTAGGTTTAGTTCTAGTTACCGAATTTATAACCACCATACTCATCTTTAGCCTTACTAAGTACAACTACTCCATGAACACCTAGGTGTAACTCTAGTTTCGGAATTTATAACAACCATACTCATCTTTAGTCTTACTTGGTACAACTATTCCATTAACACTTAGGTTTAACTCTAGTTACCGAATTTATAACCCCATACTAATCTTTAGCGTTATTTGGTATAGCAACTCCACGATCACCTAGGTGTAACTCTAGTTACCGAATTTTAACCACCATACTCATCTGTAGCTTTACTTGGTACAAGAACTCCACGAATACCTAGGTGTAACTCTAGTTACCGAATTTATAACCACCAAACTCATCTTTAGCTTTACTTGGCACAACTACTACATGAACACCTAGGTGTAACTCTAGTTACCGAATTTGTAACCACCATACGCATCTTTATCGTTATTTGGTAAAACAACTCCACGAATACCTAGGTGTAACTCTAGTTACGGAATTTATAACAACTATACTCAATCTTAGCCTTACTTGGTACAACTACTCCATTAACACTTAGGGTTAACACTAGTTACCGAATTTATAACCCCATACTTATCTTTAGCGTTATTTGGTATAGCAACTCCATGACCACCTAGGTGTAACTCTACTTACCGAATTTATAACCACCATACTCATCTTTAGCCTTACTTGGTACAACCACTCCATAAACACCTAGGTATAACTCTAGTTACCGAATTTATAATCACCATACTCATCTTTAGCCTTACTTGGTACAACTACTCCACGAACACCTAGGTGTAACTCTAGTTACATAATTTATAACCACCATACTCATCTTTAGCCTTACTTGGTACAACAACTCCACGAACACATAGTTATAACTCTAGTTACCGAATTTATAATCACCATACTCATCTTTAGCCTTACTTGGTACAACTACTCCATGAACACATAG
>NW_013949112.1:0-1070 GCF_000517525.1 Limulus polyphemus
TCTTCTTCCGTACTGGTCTCCGTCTTGTTGGCTTCTGCTTCATGTGGAGTTCATCTGCTTCATCAGTAAATGTCCCATCATCGATAACAGTCACATCAGTGGTAGTAACTTCACCAAGAGCTTCACCGTTTCCCTTCTCAAAACTGAGTAGAGTTTCTTCTTCGACGGTGGCTTCTTCAGGTGGCGCGTCTTCATCAGCGTCATTTGTTCTGTTGTCCACTTCATCCCAACTGAAATGTCCTGGACCATGATAACGCCAAAGCCTGTTGGCATGCACCACATTTGGCTTACCTCGCCGACCACATTTTAACCGGAAAGTCACGTCTGAGAGACGATCCACTATGTCATATGGGCCTTCCCATGGAGAAGACAACTTAGGAGACTTCCCTTTGGTCTTCCTGGGATTATACAACCACACCTTGTCTCCTGGTTCAAAGCTGGCTTCAGTGGATCTCTTATCATAAGTTAACTTCATCAAATCAGCAGACGGTTTCAAGTTTGAATGCACTTGATGGTGGATATCATCCATCCTTTCCGATAACACTTCCACAAACTCTGACATATTCACAGGCAACTCTTCATAAGGTGGGCATCCTTTATGCTTGGGTCCCCTTTTTGCACTACATGTACTGCATGTCCGGCACCATTCTTCCACATCTCGCCTCATACCTATCCAGTAAAATCGTTGTCGTATGTGACTCAATGTCTTCTTAATTCCGAGATGTCCTCCTGTTAAATTATCATGGGATCGACGCAGCACAACTTCCCGTAACTTCCTCGGTATAACTGTTTGCCAAGTCGTCACTTTCCCATCTGTAGTTTCCCATCTCCGGACAAGAATACCATCTGCAAGCTTTAACTGGTCCCATTGTGCCCAATAGTGCTTTGTCAAAGGGCTTAGACTAGACACCTTCTCCCAAGCGCGAGTGTTGTGCGCCCTTTTTAGAAAATCAATTATAGGCTTCAAATCTTGGTCTTTCTCCTGTTCTGCTTTGATATCTGTATTTAATTCCACTTCATCATCATCAACTTTTTCAGTCGGCTTGACTTCAGCCCGATGGCACCTAATT
>NW_013949113.1:0-737 GCF_000517525.1 Limulus polyphemus
GAGCTTCTTATGCATATCTACTTTTCAAATCTATAGCTAGCTATTCTTTCCTCTGTTTTCTCTTTTCCAAAATGAATGTGTATTTCCTTTACTGCTAAATAGTATATTATACTGTTGTTTAGGTAAATTAATATGTAGAATTATATAAGACTTTTCTCTTTGTTAAAATACTTTTACTTGCAAGCTTTCAGCCCTCTTACAGGAACCTTCATTGGGTAACAGTGTATTGAGCATTAAAAATGTGTATAATTGTTGGAACACTGCTTTAAAATAGGTATCTAGGCAACAATAGTAACAATAACAGATATCTTGTATTACAGTTATTAAACAAAAGCTCACAACTAAGAGTATTTTAATGTAGAGAACAGTTTGTGTTTAAATGTACATAAATATACTAAACTATTAATCTCAATACCTAACACCTCTGCAAAAATCATTCAGTTGGTATAACACTCTGAGTATTATTTAAAATATAGTAATGGCAGCATTTCTTGGCATAAGATACCAGCTTTATTATCATTGACAAGAACTGCACTTATGGTTTGCTGTTGTTCTTGAAATCTTTCGTCAACCACTAAGTACTTAGTTCCACCTTGTAGACTCATGATGTATGACTTGATGATTAGAGAGATTTGAATCAACATGTTTTTTCTGCAGTGTTCTTTTACATTTATTGTTAGCAGCAATTTATGAAATGCAAACCCTTTGTTGATTGGCAAGTCTAAATTATGACCAAA
>NW_013949114.1:0-1143 GCF_000517525.1 Limulus polyphemus
AAGCTTTAGCGACACAAGTCCTTTCTTAATAAAACTGGTTTATTCTTTCCGAATACAACTTTACGATACACTTAATTTCAACAGTCGCGCTATAACAAACGGTATAATAACGAACGTTAACTTCAACAATACTCTCTGACTGCAGTTCAATTACTCACTACCTACACTGTTGTCCCCGTCACGTTTTGAGCGTCTTATATATATACCAGACTAACACATATCTAGTAAATGCTAGGGCATTCTTGAGCGAACAGGATATTTCTAGAAATACGTGGCGTGATACTAGTCACGTGATCTCGCTGACGCAACACTGCCCCTCCTTAGTATTGTTCGTCCCGAACAATAGCCACTTGCATTAAACCAATAACAATTAACAATAACTTAATTAAATGTACAGAATTACAATCACAAAATTACAATTCAGCAAAGTCTCATAATTTTACGGGACGTATCTCCTTCCGTACTGGTCTTCGTCTCGTTGGCTTCTGCTTCATATGAGGTTCATCTGCTTCATCAGGAAATGTTCTATCGTTGATAACAGTCACATCAGTGGTAGTAACTTCATCAAGAGCTTCACCGTTTCCCCTCTCAAAACTGAGTAGAGTTTCTTCTTCGACGGTGGCTTCTTCAGGTGGCACGTCTTCAGCGGCGTCATTGGTTCTGTGGTCCACTTCGTCCCAACTGAAATGTCCTGGACCATGATAACGCCAAAGCTTGTTGGCATGCACCACTTTTGGTTTACCTCGCCGACCACATTTTACCCGGAAAATCACGTCTGAGAGACGATCCACTATGTCATATGGGCCTTCCCATGGAGAAGACAACTTAGGAGACTTCCCCTTGGTCTTCCTGGGATTATACAACCACACCTTGTCTCCTGCTTCAAAGCTGACTTCAGTAGATCTCTTATCATAAGTTCACTTTATCGAATCAGCAGACGTTTTCAAGTTTGAACGCACTTGATGGTGAATAGCATCCATCCTTTCCGATAACACTTACACAAACTCTGACACATTCTCAGGCAACTCTTCATAAGGTGGGCGTCCTGTTAACAGATCCACTGGCAACCGAAGTTCACGACCAAACATCAACTTTGCTGGAGTGTATCCAGTGGTTTCATGCTCTGCTGTCCTATAGGCCATC
>NW_013949115.1:0-761 GCF_000517525.1 Limulus polyphemus
AACCACACCTTGTCTCCTGGTACAAAGCTAACTTCAGTAGATCTCTTATCATAAGATAACTTCATCGAATCAGCAGACGTTTTTAAGTTTGAGCGCACTTGATGGTGAATATCATTCATCCTTTCTGTTAACACTTTCACAAACTCTGACACATTTTCAGGAAACTCTTCATAAGGTGGGCGTCTTGTTAACAGATCCACTGGCAACCGAAGTTCCCGACCAAACATCAACTTTGCTGGAGTGTATCCAGTGGCTTCATGCTCTGCTGTCCTATAAGCCATCGGCAGTGGAGGCAGTAAGATATCCCAGTCATCTTGGCGACTATTACAAAACTTTGCCAATTCCTGTCCCAGTGTCCAGTTGTACTTTTCTACCATCCCATCGGACTGTGGGTGAAGTGGCGTTGTCCTGGTTTTTCGGATGCCAAACAACTTGCAGCATTCTTGGAACACAGCCGATTCGAAGTTTCGGCCTTGATCTGAATGCAGTTCGTATGGCATACCAAATCTGAAGAAGAAATCACTAATAGCCAAAGCTACAGTTGTAGCTTCCTGATTTGGTATTGCATATGCCTCAGGCCACTTGGTGAAATAATCCATCACCACACAAATGTACCTGTTTCCAGCACGAGTTTGGGCCAATGCACCAGCAATATCAACAGCTATTCTTTCCATTGGTGCGCCAACTTGATATAACTTCATTGGATCACGTCCTTTATGCTTGTCCCCTTTTAGCACAACATGTACTGCATGTCCTGCACC
>NW_013949116.1:0-2166 GCF_000517525.1 Limulus polyphemus
AATCTGATCAAGGCCGTAATTTTGAATCAGCTGTGTTTCATGAATGCTGCATATTGTTTGGCATACGAAAGACCAGGATAACGCCACTTCACCAACAATCTGATGGGATGGTAGAAAAGTACAATTGGACACTGGGACAGGAATTGTAAAAGTTTTGTAATAGCCTCCAAGATAACTGGGATGTCTTACCCCTCCACTGTTGATGGCTTATAGAACAGCAGAGCATGAAACCACTAGATACACTCCAGCAAAGCTGATGTTTGGTCGGGAACTTCGGTTTCCAGTGGATGTGATAACAGGACGCCCACCTTACGAACAGATGCCTGAAAATGTGGCAGAATTCGCGAAAGTGTTCTCGCAAAGAATGGATGATATTCTCCATCAAGTGCGTTCAAACTTGAAAACGTCTTCTGATTCCATGGAGCTATGTTATGATAAGAGATATACTGAAGTGAGCTTTGTACCAGGAGACAAGGTGTTGTTTTATAATCCCAGAAAGACCAAAGGGAATTCTCCTAAGTTGTCTTCTCCATGGGAAGGCCCATATGACATAGTCGATCGTTTCTTAGCCGTGACTTTCGAAATTAAATGTGGTCGGCGAGGTAAGCCAAAGATGGTGCATGTTAACAGGCTTTGGCGTTATCACGGTCCAGGACATTTCAGTTGAAACAAAGTGAACAATGGAACAAATCTCGCTGCTGAAGACGTGTCACCTGAAAAAGCCACTGTCAAAGAAGAAACTCTACCTGTTATTGAGAAGGGAAACAGTGAAGCTGATAATGAAGTTACTACCACTGATGTGACTGTTACCTATAATATGACATTTCCTGATGTAGCAGATGAACCCCACGTGAAGCAGAAGCCTATGAGACGGAGACCAGTAAGGAAGAATATATTTCCCGTAAAATTAAGAGACTTTGTTGAATTTTAACTTTTTATTTCTAAATTCTGTACGTTTAATTAAGTTATTGTTAATTATCTGTTGGTTTAATGTAAGTTGCTATTGTTCGGGACGAACAATACTAAGAAAGGGGTAGTGTTAAGACAGCGGAATTCACGCGACGCTGGGAGCATGCGCGCTGGAGTTTCTAGAAGGATCGTGACTTATCAGGGTCCTTTCTTAAATAAAACTAGTTTATTCTTTCTTGATACAACTTTGAAATATACAGAATTTCCACAGTCACTTTAACTTAACTACTTTCATAAACACACGCTATAATTCTCAGCGATTCACACTCTTTACTTACGGTATCTACTGCTCGCTTGACTCAACTACCTCTCTTCAATCTATCTCACGCTTATATACAAAAAAGAGGGCGTCTAGCAAACGCTGGGACATTCATGAGGTTCTCGTATCGCTGAAATCCCTCGGAAAGAATTTATACCGGAAATTAACAACGACCAGATACGTAACACTATCAAGTATGTAACTGGCGTTATTAGTTCTGTTACGACAGCTGGTAACACGTCATGAGATTCTCGAAGGATCTTGACTTTTCCTGGCAACTCTAGTGTATTCTAGGCGCCCTTTTTTGTATATATATTTTGTATTGAAACAGATAATTGAGTTAAGCAAGCATTTGTGACGGTAATATAAAGTGTGTGTTTTGATATCGAGATTGCAGATGTATTGACTGTGTGTTATAGAGTTTTATCGAGAAAGAATAAACTAGTTTTAATTAAGAAAGGACTTGTATCGCTGAAGTTTCTCGGAAAGAATTTTTACGGGAATTTATCAAACGACCAGAGACGTAACAGTTCGTAAAGTTAGGCCTATCACTTGTTCATAAAACTGTAAATTGTAAAACTTGTAGTCGAAGAAATAAGACGCTTTCTTTGCATTAAGCAGACTAAACTTTGTATTAGTTTTACATAATAATAAAAAGAATCCGTTTAATGATAGCAACTGTTACAACAGTAATTCATTTCAAGTGAAGCAACAGACGATTACTTAAATCATGTCTTTCAACTGTATTCCGTCAGACTTTAATAAACGAAGGAGAGAAAAAATCGTCATTATTTTCCTGTTGAATCAAATAAGCAATTAAAAATATTAAACTTAATGTGTGTATTTATATATTCTGTAGGCAGTGTTTATCAGTTTGTTACGTCTATGATCGTTTGTTAATTACTCGTAAAATGTCTTTCCGAAGAACTTCAGCGATA
>NW_013949117.1:0-800 GCF_000517525.1 Limulus polyphemus
AGTCATCTGGATTCAAGGCCAGAAAAGGTCAGCTTTCAGAGAAGTTTGAGGGACTTTGCTGGCACTGTAACAAACCTGGGCACAAGAGAGCTCAATGCTGGCAACTTCAACACAGGGGAGACGATACAGCAGTAAAGGCTGCTACCAAGAAAGGGTGTTGGAACTGTGGGGAGCTAGGACATCTGAGAAGCCAGTGTAAGAAAAATACCACCAATACGTCAGCTTCGGGAAACCAGTAGTGGTTGGTGCTAAGGGACGCCCACCAACCTCCATCGCGAAAGTCCCAACAACTAAGTGTAAAATGGCAAGCACACATAGTATCTACGTGACAGGGAAGCTGGATGGCCAAAGGTGCAACTTTGTCATAGATTCTGCATCTCAGCAAACCCTTGTGAGCATAAAGGTGCTGGATAACAAAGGAGTACCAGAAGCCATACAGAGGCTATGTGGTGTGACAGGACATTATGCAAGGTTGTGGGGACCAGTGTGGGTAACTATCGAGCTCATGATCATGAAAAACAGACAGAAAGTATACTTGGCTGACATTGAAGAACATTGCATATTAGGATTGGACTGTCTACTACCGAGGAAGTGTGTAGTTAATTTCGATAAAATGACGATTGGAAACAACAAAGTCCAGACTCCAGTAAGTGTTGCTACATCTGTTGATCTGCATGTCACAGCACTTAAATCAACTACAATACCCCCTATGTCAGAGAAGATAATTTGGGGTAGGATAAAAGAGCATCCCCATGGGAGCCCAATGCTTGTAGAAGCAGTGGAAGAACCATCCAGGCCAG
>NW_013949118.1:0-673 GCF_000517525.1 Limulus polyphemus
GAGAGATGCAACGTGTAGATCGCCCAGCTAAACTGAATTGATTAAAACAATAACACTACGGGTTTCAAATTTTAAGATATTACACATATTTAAAATAAAAGAAAAATTAAACTTAAGACTGTAATAAGATGGTGTACGTTAAATTTTCAGGAGTAAAAAAATTAAGCTTTCAAGATAATTATTCGAATTCAATTAAAGACTTAAGTTAATTATGGATTACGATTAATCATGCTGGATGCGGTCCTTTTCAGAGCCTGAGATCTACCGATCCAATAGCCGAAAATTTTATGTGGGGGGAAACCGGAGTACCCGGAGAAAACCACTTTCACTGAATATGTGCCGAATAAATATAGGTGCTCAGTGCCCATAGCTGGAAATGAAGTGGTAAATCGTGATGTTATTGATCATGTTTAATGGGGAAATATATCTGACCCAAGAAGCTGCAGTTGACGCGATCAGGCAAATTCTTGTGTTTGTGTGTTCCCTGTTGATGTACGTATGTAATAACGAGTAGCGAGTTTAATAAAGCGTTTTTTAAGAAAGGTAGTTCGGCTAGTGGACAGAGATATTCCGTTGGAGTGAAATTTGGAAGTCTATGAGCTATTTTGATTGCTTTATTCTGAATAATCTGTATTCTGCTGTATTCTTTATTAGTCATATTACATGCGTTACC
>NW_013949119.1:0-667 GCF_000517525.1 Limulus polyphemus
CATGAAGTGATTTGGTGGGTAGTTTTACATGTTATCTGCTAGTAAAGCATTTTAACCTTACAAAACTCATTTGTTGCTAATCGTATGAAGTCATTTTAAATGTCATTTCTGTCTTATAAGAATATTTTAAGTAGATTTATGATGATTTGATCAGAATATAGTGCCTTTCTTTCTTCTTTTGTTTAGGAATACATTTTAATAGATAAAAACATCATAATACAAAATGTCATTGTACCCAAGTGTATATACTGTGTTCATGGTGTAAATGCCAACAAAAACAAACAAACAAAAACACGCAAATAAGATAACATGTTTATTACTTGTGATTTACTCTTCTAAATGTCAAGAAAACAGTAGTACAACGGTATTGTTTATCTCTACCTGTTAGTGATGAAAACTAACGTATTCAAGCAACAATATATTAGGTCGTCAAGAAATTAATGTCGCGTTTTGGAACACTTTCATTAACCACATTCAAAAAACATACATCACGTATAATAGTTAAACGAATCGCCTAAACGTCACGTTAGTGTAGCCTATATAATATGTAAAGTTTAGTATAATCTTATCCCATATAGTGATAGCACACGACGATACACACATTCGGCATGTAATTTTGTTTCATTACAAGAAGGGAAACAACGCCTCTATGGCCACAAAGAATACC
>NW_013949120.1:0-1631 GCF_000517525.1 Limulus polyphemus
TTGGAGTCTTGCTTGTTCTTCCTCAGCAGACTCTTGTTGTCTGGTTTGTGAATGCCTGGTGGCATCAGAAGTGAGGCGAGCCTGATGCTGTTCTTTATTTCCTGCAGTCTGCTCCTTCCTTGTTTGGAGGCATGACAAACAAGAATTATAGTACTTACCCGGGTCTTTTTTTTCTGCTGTTGACTGTTAATGACGCTTAACCCTACTTTTTATACTAATGGCAGTAATGCACTATATAATTTTTATGCAATTAAATAATGTATCAAAGAACATATAATAATAATAATATGCAAAAAGTAGACAATTTCCCCTAACTATCACAATGTTTCTAGCTTTCTACCTATGTGACAAGAGCCGTTACAAATCCATCATTATCTTTCCTGTGGGAACAAAGCTTGTACTAACAGAGAAATTGATGATTCTACGTTCAGAAAACAACGTAATATAATACTTCATTTGATAGATGAAAACCTTGGCTTTCTTTTGGTTAAATTTTGTTTTTATTACAGGTGTGGTGAATAAAACAGAGAAAAGGGGGGTGCTTAGATAAAATATGTCACATATCTCACACTAGGGGAAATTCAGGATATTTAAAAAATATTGCTTAATAAAAGTAAGAAGTTAAAACTTATATACTATTAAAATATGGATTATTAGTTACGATTTTATTCTATACTAATTATTATAACATGAACAAAAAGTAGTTTAATAAAATCTTGAATGTAAGTCACTAAAACCTCGTGACATGCACAATAGATAATGCCCAGGCAGAGAGTGATTTTGCTACTAAGATATGCTCTTTCTAAAAGTTTTTTAAAACTAATAATCTGCTGTTAACAAATTCATAAACAGGGATGATTAACTAAAACCCTAGAAAGTTAGGCGAGTATACTCAGAGTATCAACATTGACAGGGATGACTAATTGAAACTTTCAAAAGAGGGGAGTTAATAAGTCGTTCAATTGTGTTTACAAATTCACATTTTATTGTGTTCTGAGAATTCTGTAAACAAGTACAAAAGTACATGGATGTTAAAAGTTAACAAAATCATTTTTTTGTACTAGAAAATTTTCGATCATAATTTTCATGTAATATTGTAAAATCAAAATTATTTTTTCAAAGTCAGTTTTTAGAATATTGTTTATATTATTTTATGCCAGTTAAAATGTTACATTTTCATATTTTAAAGAAAATGCACATGGAATAGAAATGTTTGTTGTTTTGAATTTCGTGCAAAGCTACACGAGAGAGCTAATTTAGTAGTGAAAGACCACCCACCACCAACTCTTGTGCTACTCCATTACCAACGAATAGTGGGACTGAACGTCATATTATAACGTCCCCATGGCTGAAAGGGCAATCAAGTTTGCTGGGACGGGTATTCGAACCCGCGACCCTCAGATTGACAGATGTGAGTTTCTAAATATACGTGTGTATGTGTTATCCATTGTGTATGAATATTGAGAAGAAGAGAAAAAATATAAAAAAAAGTTATATGTATGGGTTTCAGGTCTATTAAAACCGACTCTAATGGTCGAGTTTAGAAAAGTTCTACTAGCAAAGAATAATTTGGGAAAACGAATGTCAGTCCAAAATATATATATATATTTCTGGGTATTTTAAAACATATT
>NW_013949121.1:0-884 GCF_000517525.1 Limulus polyphemus
CTAGTATATACGGCAGTTAGGGATTTGGAAGCTTTAAAAGTGGAGCTGAGGCCAATTTTTCTTTCAATGCCTTGAAAACATGCTGGCAAGAAACTGTCCATTCAAACTTCTGGCCTTTTTTTTGTCATATCATGTAGTGGAGCAGCTATAGTTGCAAAGTTTTTCGCAAACTTCTGGTAATAGGTACAGAGTCCCAAGAAACTTCTTATTTCTCCCACATTGTCTGGTGTTGACAATCACACACTGCTTTCACCTTGTCAGGATCAGTTCGCACACCATGCTCACTTACAATGTGACCCAAGTAAAGCACCTCTTTCTGGAACAAGTGGCATTTCTTGGGATGGAGTTTGATGTTTGCTGCTTTCAAATGCTTGAATATTTCCTCTAGCTGGGACATTTCCTCATCAAACGTTGTTGCAAACACTATGACATCATCCAGGTACACTAGGGCTATTCTTCATTGTAGGCCTTCCAGTACTCATTCCATCAGCCTCTCAAATGTTGCTGGAGCATTGCTAAGCCCGAATGGCATCACACACTATTGCCAGAGACCTTGGTCATAACTAAATGCAGTCTTAGGTTTATCTGCTTCAGCCATTTTCACTTGATAGAAACCCGAATTTAAGTCTAGAGTTGAAAACCACCTGGCCCCACTTAGGGCATCGAGAGTATCATCAATTCTTGGCAGTGGGTATGAGTCCTTTTTTGGTTATACTGTTAAGAGTCCTGAAGTCCACACAGCAACATTGGGTCCCATCCTTCTTCTGGAATAACACCAGGGACTATCTGATTTCTTGACTATCTCTTCCTTAATTAGGCCATCCATGAGCTTCTCCATCTCTTGTCACTTTGCTGGAGCTATCCTCCTCGGAGGGATCTTTATT
>NW_013949122.1:0-991 GCF_000517525.1 Limulus polyphemus
GATGAGTTGTGGTAATTAAATCAAAGCTTTCTAATGCATTATTTTGTGGCAGACTAAATAATTGAAAAGATAAAACAATTTAAAGGTTTATACAATGAATTTTTGAAGTAAATATATTTACCAGCAAGAATATACACAGCATGGTCACAAGTAAATAGACACCACATTTTCAGAAAAAATGAAATTTTTCAGTCATATTCTCATGAATTGATATATTTGTAATTTAATTAATATCTAGTAGATCTTCCTTTTGCTTCGTGGAGTTCGTTGATCCTTTGGGGCATCGTGAGAATCATCTCATCAATTTTAGATTGTGGGATTTTTGCCCACTCTTGCTTCAAAACTTGGAGTAGATCGCTCTTCAAAGTTGATTTTTTGGTTGTTTCTTGACTTGCCGGTCGAATATGGTCCAGAGGTTTTTGATGGGGTTCATGTCAGGAGATTGGCTTGGCCAGTGCAACTTCTGGATACCATTTTCTTCCTGCCACTTTTGGGTGTTTCTATTAGTGTGACACGGTGCTCCATCTTCCTGGAACAATGATGTGTTCTTGTCCACGAAACCCGAGAAATATAGTGGCAAGAGTCCTTCCTCCAATATTTCGACGTATTTCGCAAAATTTATGTTGCCAACGCACTCCACTAAGCTCGATCTCCCACCAACCCAAACAGCTCCCCAAACCATCACGCTGAAACCACAATGCTTTACAGTTGACTGCAATCTGTTGAGCCAAAGCTCTTGGTGAGGCATTCTCCAGACCCATATCCTTCCACTGGCCGAAAATTGAGCGAATATTGATTCATCTGAGAACAATACGGTCTTCCAAAAGTCCAGAGGCTTGGTCATCATATCACTTGCCCACTTCTTCTGACTATGTTGGCAGGTCTTAATAAGGGCTTCCGTCTAGCTGCTCTGCAACGATAACCCAATCTGTGGAGAATACGTTGAACAGATTTTGGGCTCATCCCACCAACTTTGGCCACTTCTGCAGTC
>NW_013949123.1:0-882 GCF_000517525.1 Limulus polyphemus
AAACAGAGGTTAAAATAGATAGTTAGATTGATATAGAAACAGAAGTAAAGATAGATAGTTAGATTGATATAGAAACAGACGTAAAAATAGATGGTTAGATTGATATAGAAACAGGGGTAAAGATAGATAGTTAGATTGATATAGAAACAGACGTAAAGATATATAGTTAGATTGATATAGAAACAGACGTAAATCTAGATAGATTGATATAGAAACAGACGTAAAGATAGATGGTTAGATTGATATAGAAACAGACGTAAAGATAGATAGTTAGATTGATATAGAAACAGACGTAAAGATAGATAGTTAGATTCATAAAGAAAGAGACGTAAAGATAGATGGTTAGATTGATATAGAAACAGACGTAAAAATAGATGGTTGGATTGATATAGAAACAGGGGTAAAGATAGATAGTTAGATTGATATAGAAACAGAGGTTAAAATAGATAGTTAGATTGATATAGAAACAGAAGTAAAGGTAGATAGTTAGATTGATATAGAAACAGGGGTAAAGATAGATTGTTAGATTCATAGAGAAACAGAGGTAAAGATAGATAGTTAGATTGATATAGAAACAGAGGTTAAAATAGATAGTTAGATTGATATAGAAACAGACGTAAAGATCGATAGTTAGATTGATATAGAAACAGGGGTAAAGACAGATGGTTAGATTGATATAGAAACAGGGGTAAAGATAGATAGTTAGATTGATATAGAAACAGAGGTAAAGATAGATAGTTAGATTGATATAGAAACAGAGGTAACGATAGATAGTTAGATTGATAGAGAAACAGGGTTAAAGATCGATAGTTAGATTGATATAGAAACAGAGGTAAAGATCGATAGTTAGATTGATATAGAAACAGGGGTAAAGACAGATGG
>NW_013949124.1:0-1433 GCF_000517525.1 Limulus polyphemus
TTACTTACATACATGTAAACTATCACATAGTACAATATTATATTGTTACTTTTATGTATGTAAACTATCACATCATACAATATTATATTGTTACTTACATACATGTAAACTATCACATGGTAAAATATTATATTGTTACTTACATACATGTAAACTATCACATAGTACAATATTATATTGCTACTTATATACATGTAAACTATCACATAGTACGATATTATATTGTTGCTTACATACATGTAAACTATCACATAGTACAATATTATATTCTTACTTACATACATGTAAACTATCACAAAGTACAATATTATATTGTTACTTACATATATGTAAACTATCACGTAGCACTATACTATATTCTTACTTACATACATGTAAACTATCACATAGTACAATATTGTATTGTTACTTACATATATGTAAACTATCACAAAGTACAATATTGTATTGTTACTTACATACATGTAAACTATCACATAGTACAATATTATATTGTTACTTTTATGTACGTAAACTATCACATCATACAATATTATATTGTTACTTACATACATGTAAACTATCACATGGTAAATATTGTATTGTTACTTACATGTATGTAAACTATCACATAGTACAATATTATATTGCTTTCTTACTTACATATATGTAAACTATCACATAGTACAATATTATATTCTTACATACATACATGTAAACTATCACATAGTACAATATTATATTGTTACTCACATACATGTAAACTATCACATAGTACAATATTGTATTGTTACTTAGATACATGTAAACTATCACATAGTACAATATTATATTGTTACATACATACATGTAAACTATCACATACTACAATATTATATTGTTACTTACATATATGTAAACTGTCACATGTACAATATTATATTGTTACTTACATATATGTAAACTATAACATAGTACAATATCATATTCTTCCTTACATACATGTAAACTATCACATAGTACGATATTATATTGTTGCTTACATATATGTAAACTATCACATAGTACGATATTAAATTGTTGCTTACATATATGTAAACTATCACATAGTACAATATTATATTGTTACTTACATATATGAAAACTATCACATAGTACAATATGGTATTGTTACTTACATGTATGTAAACTATCACATAGTACAATATGGTATTGTTACTTACATATATGTAAACTATCACATTGTACAATATTATATTGCTACTTACATACATGTAAACTATCACATAATACGATATTATATTATTGCTAACATATATGTAAACTATCACATAGTAAAATATTGTATTGTTACTTACATACATGTAAACTATCACATAGTACAATATTATGTTGTTACTTAGATAAATGTAAACTATCACATAGTATAATATTATATTGTTACTTACATATATGTAAACTATCACATAGTACAA
>NW_013949125.1:0-1629 GCF_000517525.1 Limulus polyphemus
GTTATTTGGTACAACAACTCCACGAATACCTAGGTGTAACTCTAGTTACCGAATTTATAACCACCATATTCATCTTTAGCCTTACTTGGTACAACTACTCCACGAATACCTAGGTGTAACTCTAGTTACTGAATATATAAACACCCTATTCATCTTTAGCCTTACTTGGTACAACTACTCCATGAACACCTAGGTGTAACTCTAGTTTCCGAATTTATAACCACCATACTCATCGTTAGCGTTATTTGGTACAACAACTCCACGAACACCTAGGTGTAACTCTTGTTATCGAATTTATAACCACCATACTCATCTTTAGCTTTACTTGGCACAACTACTCCATGAACACCTAGGTATAACTATAGTTACCGAATTTATAACCATCATACTCATCTTTAGCGTTATTTGGCACACCAACTACACGAACACCTAGGTATAACTTTAGTTACCGAATTTATAACCACCATACTCATCTTTAGCGGTATTTGGTACAACAACTCCACGAACACCTAGGTGTAACTCTAGTTACCGAATTTGTAACCAACATACTCATCTTTAGCGTTATTTGGTATAACTAATCCATGAACACTTAGGTGTAACTCTAGTTACCGAATTTGTAACCACCATACTCATCTTTAGCCTTACTTGGTACAACTACTCCATAAACACCAAGGTATAACTGTAGTTACCGAATTTATAATCACCATACTCATCTTTAGCCTTACTTGGTACAACTAATCCATGAACACTTAGGTGTAACTCTAGTTACCGAATTTGTAACCACCATACTCATCTTTAGCCTTACTTGGTACAACTACTCCATGAACACATAGGTGTAACTCTAGTTACCGAATTAATAACCCCCATACTCATCTGTAGCGTTATTTGGTACAACAACTCCACGAATACCTAGATGTAACTCTAGTTACCGAATTTATAATCACCATATTCATCTTTAGCCCTACTTGGTACAACAACTCCGGAGTAGTTGTACCAAGTATGGCTAAAGATGAATAGGGTGTTTATAAATTCGGTAACTAGAGTTACACCTAGGTATTCGTTTTATAACCACCATACTCATCTTTAGCCTTACTTGGTACAAACGAACACCTAGGTGTAACTTTAGTTACCGAATTTATAACCACCAAATTCATCTTTAGTTTTACTTGGTAAAACTACTCCATTAACACTTAGGTGTAGTTCTAGTTACCGAATTTATAACCACCATATTCATATTTATCCTTACTTAGTACAACTACTCCATGAAAGCCTATGTGTAACTCTAGTTACCCAATTTATAACCACCATTCTCATCTTTAGCCTTACTTGTAACAAGTACTCCACGAACACCTAGGTGTAACTCTAGTTTCCGAAATTATAACCACCATACTCATCTTTAGCCATAATTGATACAACTACTCCATGAACACCTAGGTGTAACTCTAGATAAGGAATGTGTAACCCCATACTCATCTTTAGAGTTATTTGGTGCAACAACTCCACGAATACCTAGGTGTAACTCTAGTTACATAAATTATAACCACCATACTCATCTTTAGCCTTACTTCGTACAACTACTCCATGAACACTTAGGTTTAACTCCAGTTACCGAATTTATAACCTCATACT
>NW_013949126.1:0-851 GCF_000517525.1 Limulus polyphemus
AAATAGGTGTTCATGGAGTAGTTGTACCAAGTAAGGCTAAAGATGAGTATGGTGGTTATAAATTCGGTAATTAGTGTTACACCTATGTGTTCGTGGAGTAGTTGTACCAAGTAAGGCTAAAGACGAGGAGGTTGGTTATAAATTCAGTAACTAGAGTTACACCTAGGTGTTCATGGAACAGTTGTACTAAGTAAGGCTAAAGATGAGTATGATGTTTATAAATTCGGTAACTAGAGTTAAACCTATGTGTTCATGGAGTAGTTGTACCAAGTAAGGCTAAAGATGATTATAGTGGTTATAAATTATGTAACTAGAGTTAAACCTAGGTGTTCATGGAGTAGTTGTTCCCAGTTAGGCTAAAGATGTGTATGGTGGTTATAAATTATGTAACTAGAGTTACACCTAGGTATTCGTGGAGTTGTTGTACCAAATAACGCTAAAGGTGAGTATGGTGGTTACAAATTCAGTAACTAGGTTACACCTAGGTGTTCGTGGAGTAGTTGTACCAAGTAAGACTAAAGATGAGTATGTTGGTTACAAATTCAGTAACTAGAGTTACACCTAGGTGATCGTGGAGTAGTTGTACCAAGTAAGGCTAAAGAGGAGTATGGTGGTTATAAATTCTGTAACTAGAGTTACACCTAAGTGTTCATGGAGTAGTTGTACCAAGTAGGGCTAAAGATGAGTATGGTGGTTACAAATTCGGTAACTATAGGTACACCTAGGTGTTCGTGGAGTTGTTGTACCAAGTAGGGCTAAAGGTAAGTATGGTGGTTACATATGCGCTAACTAGCTGTGCATGGAGTAGTTGTACCAAGTAAGGCTAAAGACGAGTGTGTTGGTTATAAATT
>NW_013949127.1:0-1089 GCF_000517525.1 Limulus polyphemus
TTGGGGAGGGTATAGACATTAAATTTTAACTAAAATTCAACCTGAACCAAAGTAAGTATGTGTTGCATGGGGTATGTGCATCTCGGGAGGTGCACAGTACCTCAAGATTAGATATACTTTGTGTTAACAAACCATTCATGTGTTTCTTTTCTTTCTTACAGATCCACCAGTTCCCGGTAACGTCACACATAACACTTGTTTTTCATAGTCTCAATATAATAAATCTCATTAGGATAAATTATACACTAATTGAGTACTTTAGATTTAATTGCCTCTTCCGCACACCAACAAGCACAGTTGGGGGACGAGAGAGGCGCCTTGTAGCCTCTTCCCGATCCCCGTTCAAACTACCCCGGTGCATATATTAAAAGTTTGTGGTTTTAATGTCCAGTAATCAGTCAGTGTAATCTATGTAACTATATAGTTGCGTAGTTACACCAGTCTAGTAAGTTTACTCTCCTTGCCACAAAAACGGGAAGAGGCAAAGGTTAATTTTATAATTTTTCGCCAATTATAATTTTTCGTCATACAAAAGTGAAGTTATAGTATTTTACAACTTGTTTAGGCACATACAGCGATCGTAGCTTCTATCAGTGAGGCTATGTTTGTGTGCTGACAATGCAGCACATAAACATCAACCGGAAAAACTCTGTGATCTTCACCGTGCCCCAAGGGACGTTACCTCATGAAGTTTACGGCGTAACTACATAGTTACGTAAATTACATTGACTGATTACTGAACATTAAATTTGACCACAAACTTTTGATGTATGCACCGGTGTTGTTTAAGTGGGGATCGGGAAGAGGGTACAAAGCGCCTCTCTCGGCCCCAAACAGTGCTTTTTGGTGTGCGGAAGAGGCAATTAACTTTAAAGTACTCGATTAAGAACCGTGTATAATTTATCGGAGTGAGACATGTTATGTCTGTAATGAGGTTATTAAAAACAAATGTTATATGTGAAGTATCAGGACCTGTAAGGAAGAGAAGAAACACATGAATGGGTTATTAACACAAAATGTATAATCTTGAGGTACTGTGCATCTCCTGAGATACACATACCCCATATAATACATACTTACTTTGTTTTT
>NW_013949128.1:0-913 GCF_000517525.1 Limulus polyphemus
GTAAACAGGACACTTGTTGCGACCAGATTTTGGAGCAGTTGAGAAGCTCGCAATTTTCCTTGAAGTAATTTGATTGATGACGTTTTCTGGATACCCATTTTCTAGTAAAATAGTTTTAATTGTCTTCAATTCGAAATCTAGTTTAGATTTTGAACAGATAACTAGAGCCCGATGGACTAAAATAGCAATATAGCTCGTTTTGCGACTTTTAGGACTGAAAGAATCTCATCGTGTGTATTGTCCTGTAAAGGTAGGTTTTCTGTATATACTGGTGAGAAAACGAAAGTCATCTTTTTCAACTAAGACGTCTAGGAACGGTAAAGAGTTATGTTGTTCATTTTCGAAAGTAAATGTGCGAGCCGAGTGCAACGAGTTTGGGTCTTGTAAGAAACACTCACATTCCTGCTCAGTTTTAAAAATGGCAAATGTGTCGTCTACATAGTGGAAGTAAACAGCAGGTCTGGTAACTTTGTTAAATAGTTATTTTTCATGGAAACCAACGAAAATATTGGCTAAGGCAGGTCCAAGAGGAGAATCCATGGCGACTCCATCAATCTGTTGATACAAGGATATCATTAAAGCTAAATTCCACCGAACGTGTCGCAGTATTAATCAGTTCAATAAACAGGTCCTTAGGTATTGGAGGGCACTGAACTTCTCCACCATACAAAGTATTTGCACAAATTTCGATGCTTTCTTCCAGAAGTACATTAGTAAACAGGCTGCTGATGTCGAAGGAGCACAGAAACGATTGTTTAGGATCAAGGCTAAGGTTCTGTATGGTTGTAGCAAAACACATAAACCTGTCCTTTGCCGCCAAAAAGAATTACTATGCAATCTACACATCATTCAGTAGATCTGTGACATTTCCTGATTGGTTTAAGGACATGCCAATCAGTGATTGCCTTACTAG
>NW_013949129.1:0-1062 GCF_000517525.1 Limulus polyphemus
ATGTACTGCATGTTCTGCACCATTCTTCCACATCTTGCCTCATACCTATCCAGTAAAATCTCTGTCGTAGGTGACTCGATGTTTTCTTAACTCTGAGATGTCCTCCTGTTAAACTATTATGGGACTGATGCAGCACAACTTCCCGTAACTTCCTTGGTATAACTTTTTGCCAAGTTGTCAATTTCCCATCTGTAGTTTTCCATCTCCATTTTGAAGCTTCAACTGGTCCCATTGTGCCCAATAGTTCTTTGTCACAGGGCTTAGACTAGACACCTTCTCCCAAGCAGGACGCAAAACACTTGCTTTTAGAAAATCAATTATTGGTTTCAAATCTTGATCTTTCTCCTGCTCTGCTTTAATATCTATACCTGGTTCCACTTCACCATCATCAACTTCTTTAGTCACTTTGACTTCAGCTTTATGACACGTAATTAGTTCAACCTCTCTTTTAACAGTTACCGGAACTTGGTCTTTGTTGTTCCCAAACGTCATTTTATCAAAATTAATTGCAAACTTCCTCGGTAGTAAGTAGTCCAACCCTAATATGCATTCGTCTTCAATGTCAGCCAAGTATACTTTCTGTCTGTCCTTTATGCCCATGAGCTCAATAGTTACCCACACTGGTCCCCACAATCTTGTAGAATGTCCTGTCACACCATAAAGCTTCTCTGTGGCTTCTGGTACTCCTTCGTGATTTAACACCTTGATGCTCACAAGGGTTTGCTGAGATGCAGAGTCTATGACAAAGTTGCACCTTTGGCCATCCAACTTTCCTGTCACATAGACACTGTGTGTGCTTGGCATTTTACACCTAGCTGTAGGGACTTTCATGATGGGGGTTGGTGGGCATCGCTCAACACCAACCACTACTGGTCTCCTTGAGGCTGACGTGTTGGTAATATTCCTCCTACACTGGCTCCTCAAATGTCCGTGTTTTCCACAGTTCCAACAACCTTTCTGGATACCACCCTTTCCTACTGGGGCACCTCCCCTGTGTTGAAGTTTCCAGCATTGAGCTCTCTTGTGCCCAGGTTTATTACAGTGCCAGCAAAGTCCCTCAAA
>NW_013949130.1:0-786 GCF_000517525.1 Limulus polyphemus
GTTTCTTGCCATAAGATACCAGCTTTATTATCGTTGACAAGAACTGCACTTATGGTTTGCTGTTGTTCTAGAAATCTTTCGTCAATCACTAAGTAGTTAGTTCCGCCTTGTAGACTCATGATGTATGATTTGATGATTAGAGAGATTTGAATCAACATGTTTTATCTGCAGTGTTCTTTTACATTTATTGTTAGCAGCAATTTATGAAATGCAAACCCTTTGTTGATTGACAAGTTTAAATTACAACCAAAGCAAGGAATACAAGTATATTACATAAATGCTTTTATAAAGAATTGTGTACTGTAACAGCTGTTATGAACTTGCAGCTCAAATTCCAATGTTCTAACATATCCACAAATCCCTCCTTAATGCCATCAGCTGTCTAACCTCACTATCTCTTGTTGTTCCTTTGACATCAGTAAACAAGTACATTTGACAATCCTATAGATGTTTTAATATTGTTGCTTATGTTTTTTCTATTTGTATTTCAACTGGTTTTTATGTCAAGTTGGTTCCATATTACCAGCAACGTTTCCATGCACATCAGATTGAAAACCAAAGTACTACAGTAATGTACAGGAAACATATATTTTTTAATTTTCATATGTGAGTGGGCATTTTCTTGTGCATCAGTCATAGCTGTTAGCCAGAACTAAATATTATGATTTCCAGTGGTGTTATTTTTACAAGTATATTTGACATTATCTTTACTGATCTTGTATTTCAAGATGATGATTTGATATTGCTGCAAAACTATATATATAGCATTCACCATATGAACATATT
>NW_013949131.1:0-1014 GCF_000517525.1 Limulus polyphemus
CGTTTACATTTTCCAGTTTCTAAAACACTAAAAGTTAAATCATGGAAGATTTTGAGTATCTTAGTTTTTATCTAGTTTATATTGTAGTTGTTTCCTAGTGTTCTTCTTTTTTCGTTTTTATTAAGATTTACCAGTAAGCAATGGAGGTAAGTAATAAAGTTAACAGTATATAAACATGTTTGCCACAAAACAGCAATGGATGTGTGGTCTTTGAGATATTATATTGACCAATTTTACTTCTCTGTTAAGATACTCACGTGGAACAGATGGATCGCATTTGGCAACACACGGCCACTCACACCTGTTTCTTTCTACGCTCCAGTGTAAGTTGGCTGGACAGTCCTTAAGGTAAGGGATTCCGTTAGAACAATGCCAGAAACTCCCACAGTCAAATACATTTTTAAACATTCCGTCTCGCGCTGGACAAACAAAGTCCCAACAGCGAACGTTTTTTGGATGATCACATACTTTGGTATCTTTGTTAAAATAAAGACCAGAGGGACAGAAGATCAATTCTCGACGTCCATCTTTACAACGGTAATAAGCTGAACAGTTGAAGGGGTGAGGAGTTAGGCATCCGTTGCAGCCACAGGGATCTGATGTTGGGTCAGTAGTACTTGGATCGGTTGGACAAGCTGAAATGATCATATAACGAAAACAAATATGATTAAGAATCTCAAATATTTTCATATTAATTTAATAAAATGGTCTTACACTCCGAAAGTAACTTAGGTTGAAGTTGTTTAAATTTTCCAGTTTTTACAATATGATAAAGTTGGAAGGATGAAAGATGTTGAGTAATTTGGGTTTTATTTAATTTCTAGCGTAACTGGTTGAAACATTTTTTTTTGTCTTTGTATTTATATTAAAACTTATTCCTACGTGGTCATAGGAATAGTATGTAGATGATTCTGTCCTGTAGCAGCAATGGATATATGATACTTAAAATATTATCTTAAACGGTTTTACTTCTCCAGTAACATACTCACGTGTAACAGAAGGATCGCATTTGGC
>NW_013949132.1:0-700 GCF_000517525.1 Limulus polyphemus
TATGAGAATGACTGATATAGAATCTCCACATCCTTGTAAATGAATGCCATATAAGATAAATTAAAAGTAGATTTCTAAAGAGACGAAAAGAAACACCAGTGATAAAACGCACTGTCTGTATTTCTTATAATCCACTTTAACATACTTATATTACTTTTTAAATACAGAGAATCTGATATACATACAATGCAAATTGCCCTGATACTGGAAAAGTGGAGGTATATTGTCTACCCATCCATCCGGAGGTGGTATGTACTTGGTATGTAAGCCGTCTTCATACCAGTAATTGTTGGCTAGAAAAAAAAAGACGGTATTTAAACTGACTTTCTGAAACTTACTGTATTTTGTCGATGACATTGTTGTTAATATTACTTCAATATAAATTTCTAAGGTAGCTCATGTTTGCACCAAGAAATTTCAGAATGAAATGCCGATAATCACTACATTTGGTGTGATAAAATTATTTAATACTTTGTTGTAAAGGACGTTAGCTCACTGAAGTAATTGCAAAATTCAATATTTTTTTAAAGCCTTTTGTTTTCAAGGCTGAAGTGAATATTGCTTAGTTGCGGCATTAATATATCGGATACATTTTGAAATGCAGCAATTTTGTGTGTCCTCTTGGGGTCACTGTCCATTATAAAGGTAACGATCAGGTGTTTGAGAATGAACGACTTTGAAAAGCAAAAATATGTAATTC
>NW_013949133.1:0-752 GCF_000517525.1 Limulus polyphemus
CCCTAATGCAGACATATTCAGTCCCGTTAGAAGTCACGTCCCAGATATGAATGCCAGTACTAAGAGTGATCCAGTGCGAAGGAAGCCACACGAATTCGATGGGAAGGCACCATGGGAAGCATATAGAGCACAATTCGAGCTACTGGCAGAGATGAATGGATGGACAGAGGAACAGAAAGCTGTATATCTGGCAACGAGCTTGAAGGGACAACCACTGGAAATACTTGGACAGTTGACAGCAGCCGACAGACACAACTATAGAACACTGGTAGAGGCTCTAGAACTCAGGTATGGAACCCAAAACCAGTCAGAAGTCTACAGGGCCAGGTTCAGGACGAGAGTCCGTGCTAAAGGGGAGAGTCTGCAAGAGCTGGCACAGGACTTGGAGAGCATGGCACACAAGGCCTACCCAACTGCACCACCCGATCTCCTCAAGTTGTTGCTGAGGGATCAGTTCGTAGATGCCTTGGACAGTCCACAACTTAAGATACAAGTGAAGCAAGCACACCCCTCTACCATGCAGGGTGCAATGGCCAGAGCTCTCGAATTTGAATCCTACGTTAAGTCCAGCACAGAGGTACCAAGGTTGGTACAGTCATCTGGATTCAAGGCCAAAAAAGGTCAGCTTTCAGAGAGGTTTGAGGGACTTTGCTGGCACTGTAATAAACCTGGGCACAAGAGAGCTCAATGTTGGAAACTTCAACACCTGGGAGATGCCACAGCAGGAAAGGCTGGTGTCCAGAAAGGTTGTT
>NW_013949134.1:0-1161 GCF_000517525.1 Limulus polyphemus
ACATCTTTGAGTATCATTAAACTCAAATATTTTCACTTTACTTGTAAAGCAAACAACGAGATTATGTTGTTCCCGCGGCAAGGATCGAGACCTGAATTTTAATATTATAAGCCCGCTATCTAACCGCTGAGCCATAACGACTGTATACACTTAATACAACTAATATTATTTCAGTAATTATTTATAACAACACAAGTTACATCACTTTACACATTATTGCCTTGTAAGATAATTTGTCATGAATGAAGCCCACAATCACACGGCTGAAAGCATGAACAACTCCAGCTACAGAACCAGTGATGACTAGAAATGTGTCGTCTTGTATAAAGTTTGTCCATATGTCTGAAAAACAGTAAGACAGTAATTTTTAAATATAAAAGAACTTTCTTTCGCCACTCCAGTGAGAGTGTCTCAACACAGTCCTGGTGTTGGTACTTAGTTTGTAAGTAATATATTATTTCCTACTAGCAGAAGTACTAGATTTGAACACCACAATCAAAGTTTTCGTACATAAGGTTTTGGTTCCATCCTGTATCTCAAGATGGTTTATGATGAGAATAACATTAAATGTTTTCATGTAATTCATAGTTTCGGGAGTTAAAAAGTTTGATGATCATAAAGTGAATGGAATATTACAAAAACAAACTAATATCAAATACAAATACTTACCTTATATAAAATATTCACAACCACGAATGGATAACATGAGCAGATGCAAACTGTAGATAAAAGATAGAATTCTTTCATTTTCACCATTACTGTGACACATGAAGTTTAACACATGAAGTTTTAAGTTGTTCGTCATCAACGTTCACATTGGCTGAATCTTCTTCCTATGATTCACATAATTTTTCGTTATTTATTGTTCTACAGTCCGAGCCTTTCGTAATTGGTCTACTAAGTTCTTTACTACACGATTGTCTTGACATTTCGTGCACAGTAGCTAGTTCACTGGATATTGTTCCTTTGTGTGTTAGAAATACGAATACAGTTGTTTCCTATATAAAGAAACAGACAATACATTAAGGAGAAAAATGTACTTACGAACTTTCCTAATCATTTTTATTACCTGACTAACCATTAATTTTAACAACTCTATTTTCTTACAAACCACTACCATTCGTTTATATTAAACACTGGTTAAGCTTATTTAGATACAAA
>NW_013949135.1:0-800 GCF_000517525.1 Limulus polyphemus
TCTCGTCTGGGGTGTGTATTTCATGGGAGGAGATCCAGACTAGGAGGTCAGCAATGAGAGAGACATTGAACTGGAGATTCATTTTGGTCGTGTCAGCATAGGTCTTGGCATGTGTTGCATCTTGAGGCTGGATGGATTCGGGTGCAGACAGATTGTTGAGGGAAAGTTGGTGGCGAACTTGAGGGTGGATGGTCACTGGTACTACCTGGCTGGTGTTTTTAGTCGTGTGGGCTACCTTCAGAATCTGCGTCATGTGATCCTCCACAGTTGGCACATGGGTAGTCCCTTACAGGGTGTTGTCCCATGCAACAAACACATCATGCACCGGAAGTGTATATCACTCTGGTCTGACTTTACATCTGGCAATAATAGCATTGTAGAAGAGGGGACTGAGCAGATTTGGCTGCTTCAACAAAGTAGTGAACATACCATATTTTGATTCCACTCTTCATTAATTCAGCTACTTCTTTACCAGAAGCTACTGTAAACCTGATTAAGAGAGTTTCCTGGTCATTTCTTGTTGACGTGACACGTTCGGCTTTTGATGCAGATAAACCTTGTGAGTTCTTATAGAACTTCCACGGGCTTGATGTTAAATGGCACACTTCTAATCACAATGTTAATGGGCTTGAGTCCTCTGTCATAGGAGTGAAGGTGAATATTTAGTTTGGCTTCTTGAAAAGCAGTACTGTTTTGTGGTTTGAGTAATCTTGCATACTCTCGAGGGTCACTGGTCTTGATTACTATAACTCTCTTAAATAACTGGCATACATTGGTGAATGTGATTGAGGGAAATAATA
>NW_013949136.1:0-887 GCF_000517525.1 Limulus polyphemus
CTAGTATGACTAGTGGTGGTTATTAGTATCACTAGTGGTGGTTTTACTGTCACTAGTGGTGGTTACTAGTATGACTAGTGGTGGTTTTTACTGTCATTAGTGGTGGTTACTAGTATGACTAGTGGTGACTATTAGTGTCACTAGTGGTGGTTATTAATATCACTGGTGTTGGTTATTAGTATCACTAGTGGTGGTTATTAGTGTCAATACTAGTGATACTAATAACCTACACCAGTGATACTAATAACCAACATCAGTGATATTAATAACCACCACCGATGATATTAGTATCACTGGTGTTGGTTATTAGTATCACTAGTGTTGATTATTAGTGTCACTAGTGTTTGTTATTAGTGTCACTAGCTGTGGTTAATAGTGTCACTGGAGGTGGTTATTAGTGTCACTATCTGTGGTTATTAGTGTTTCTAGTGGTGAGTACTTGTGTCTCTAGTGGTAAGTACTATTGTCACTAGTGGTGGTTATTAGTATCATTAGTGTGGGTTATTAGTATCACTAGTGGTGTTTACTAGTGTCACTAGTGGTGGTTACTAGTATCACTAGTGGTGGTTACTAGTTTCACTAGTGGTGGTTACTAGAGTAACTAGTGGTAATTATTAGTGTCACTAGTGGTGGTTACTAGTGTCACTAGTGGTAGTTACTAGTGTCAGTAGTGGTGGTTACTAGAGTCACTAGTGGTGGTTATTAGTGTCTCTAGTGGTGGGTACTAGTATGTCTAGTGGTGGTTACTAGTGTCACTACTGGTGGTTACTAGTATCACTAGTGGTGGTTATTAGTATCACTAGTGTTGGTTATTAGTGTCACTAGTGGTGGTTACTAGAGTCACTAGTTGTGGTTACTAGTGTCACTAGTGGTGGTTACTAGTGTCA
>NW_013949137.1:0-1225 GCF_000517525.1 Limulus polyphemus
CTTTTTGTTCTTAGTAATTTAGTTCCTTTTGAGAAAGTTACCAAAAGTTTCGTTGTATTCATTATACAGTTTACAAAAAAATCATGTCCAGTGTCTCTTACACAAGTTACAAATTCAAACCACATTTATGTTAGCTATCTATTTATAGCATTATCGCTGAAACACGAAAATTACACTTGTAGGGCTTATTACTATTAATTACGAAGAATATTCATATTTCTTGATCATTGATGTAAGATAAGTTATAATGGTCCTAGTACTAGTAATAGTAAAAATCTGTAAGTAAAAAGTGAACAGCTTATTGCACTGACAGCCTTTATTCATTATTGTATGAAAACTATGTATTATATTCTTAGAGTACACTATGGTTTCTATACATGTAAATCTCACGAGAGATGGGAAAGCCAGCACATGGCCTGATGCTATATGTAAATTAAAATTTAACCAAGCTTTAATAAGTTGGGTTTATGTTAATTAAGTAACCATGTAGAAAGTGTATATGTACTAATAATGTAGCTACAAATACAGCTACTTGATAGTAATGATATTTATTATTGTATTGTATACTTGATGGTAAAATTACATGATTGTCTTAGGTCACAATCCACTGTCAGGATGTCCAGTTTACTGGACCAACAAATAAGATAATGTTGTCTTCTTAGGTCATGATTTAATGTCAGAATATCTAGTTCACTGGATCGGCCTGTAAGATTAGGTCATTGTTCTAGGTAATGATACATTATCAGAATGTCCAGTTCACTGGATCGGCTTGTAAGATTAGGTCATTGTCCTAGGTAATGATACATTATCAGAATGTCCAGTTCACTGGATTGGCATGTAAGATTAGGTCATTGTCTTAGGTAATGATACATTATCAGAATGTTCAGTTCACTGGATTGACCTGTAAGATTAGGTCATTGTCCTGGGTAATGGTACATTATCAGAATGTCCAGTTCACTGGGTCGGCATGTAAGATTAGGTAATGATATATTATCAGAATATCTAGTTCACTGGATCGGCCTTTAAGATTAGGTCATTGTCCTAGGTAATGATACATTATCAGAATGTCCAGTTCACTGGGTCGGCATGTAAGATTAGGTAATGATATATTATCAGAATATCTAGTTCACTGGATTGGCCTGTAAGATTAGGTCATTGTCCTAGGTAATGGTATATTATCAGAATATCTAGTTCACTGGATCGGCCTGTAAGATTAGGTCATTGT
>NW_013949138.1:0-1303 GCF_000517525.1 Limulus polyphemus
GGAGAACACGACGGCTAACTAACTGATGTTACAGATAGATACATAATTATATAACAGTCAACCATCTTTTACCAATCAATTGATTATATGAAAATACATCACGGCTAACTAACTGATGTTACAGATAGATATATAATTATATAACAGTCAACCATCTTTAACTAATTAATTGATTATATGGAAGTACATCACGGCTAACTAATTGATGTTACAGATAGATACATAATTATATAACAGTCAACCATCTTTTACCAATCAATTGATTATATGGAAGTACATGACGGCTAACTAACTGATGTTAAAGACAGATACACAATTATTTCACAGTCAACCATCTTTAGCCAATCATTTCATTATATGGAACTACATGACGGCTAACTAACTGATGCTATAGATTGATATATAATAATATAACAGTCAAATATCTTTAACCAATCAAATGATTATATGGAAGAACATAACGGTTAACTAACTGATGCTACAAATAGACACATAATTATATAACAGTCAACCATCTTTAACCAATCATTTCAATATATGGAAGTACATGACATAATTATATATCAATCTATAGCATCAGTTAGTTAGCCAATTGATTGGTTAAAGATATTTGACTGTTATGCTTATATGGAAGTACATGACGGCTAACTAACTGATGTTACAGATGGATACATAATTATATAACAGTCAACCATCTTTCATCATTCAATTGATTATATGGCAGTACATGACGGCTAACTAACTGATGTTAAAGATAGACACACAATTATTTCACAGTCAACCATCTTTAACCAATCAATTGCTTATATGGAAGTACATGGCGGCTAAATAACTGATGTTACTGTTAGATACATAATTATATAACAGTCAACCATCTTTATCCAATCATTTCATTATATGGAAGTACATGACGGCTAACTAACTGATGTTACAAATAGATACATAATTATATAACAGTCAACCAACTTTAACAAATCATGTTATTATATGGAAGTACATCACGGCAAACTAATTAATGTTTACAGATAGATACATAATTATATAACAGTCAACCATCTTTCATCAATCAATTGATTGTATGGAAGTACATGACGGCTAACTAACTGATGTTACAGATAGATACATAATTATATAACAGTCAACCATCTTTAACCAATCATTTCATTATATGGAAGTCCAGGACAGCTAAATAACTGATGTTACAGATAGATACATAATTATATAACAGTCAACCATCTTTAACTAATCAATTTATTATATGGAAGTACATCACGGATAACTAATTGATGTTACAGATAGATAC
>NW_013949139.1:0-647 GCF_000517525.1 Limulus polyphemus
AGACTCGTTACTATAGCAAGGAGTTCCATCCGTGTTACACAGTAGTTCCTCTCTGGTCTACTCAAAACCCTACTGAAGTAGGCCACCACATGTTCGTTTTCGCCCACTTTCTGAGACAACACTCCTCCAATTCCGACATTACTAGCATCACAATCCAGTATGTACGGCAGTGAGGGATCTGGAAGCTTTAAAAGTGGAGCAGAGGCCAATTTTTCCTTCAATGTCTTGAAAGAATGCTGGCAAGAAACTGTCCATTCAAACTTTTGGCCTTTTTTAGTCAAATCATGCAGTGGAGCAGCTATCGTTGCAAAGTCCTTCACAAATTTGCGGTAGTAAGTTCAGAGTCCCAAAAAACTTCTTAGCTATCCCACATTGTCTGGTGTTGGCCAGTCATGCACTGCTTTCACCTTGTCAGGATCAGTTTGTACACCATTCTCACTAACAATGTGGCCTAAGTAAAGCACTTCTTTCTGGAACAAATGACATTTCTTGGGATGGAGTTTGAGGTTTGCTGCTTTCATACACTTGAATACTTCCTCCAGCTGGGACATTTTCCTCGTCAAAAGTTGTTGCAAATACGATGACATCGTCCAGGTACACTAGGGCTATCCTCCATTGTAGGCCTTCCAATACTCGTTCCATCAGCC
>NW_013949140.1:0-751 GCF_000517525.1 Limulus polyphemus
GTTACTCAATTTGTAACCACCATACTCCTCTGTAGCGTTGTTTGGTACAACAATTCCACGAATACCTAGGTGTAACTCTAGTTACCGAATTTATAACCACCATATTCATCTTTAGCCTTACTTGGTACAACTACTCCACGAATACCTAGGTGTAACTCTAGTTACCTAATTTATAAACATCATACTCATCGTTACTCTTACTTGGTACAACAAGTCCACGAACACCTAGTTGTTACTCTAGTTACCGAATTTATAACCACCATACTCATTTTTAGCCTTACTTGGTACAACTACTCCATGAACACCTAGGTAAAACTCTTGTTACCGAATTTATAACCACCATACTCATCTTTAGCATTACTTGGAACAATTACTCCATGAACACTTAGGTTTATCTCTGGTTACCGAATTTGTAACCCCCATACTCATCTTTAGCGTTATTTGGTAAAACAACTCCACGAACACCTAGGTGTAACTCTAGTTACCGAATTTGTAACCCCCATACTTATCTGTAGCTTTATTTGGTACAACAACTCCACGAATACCTAGGTGTAACTCTAGTTACCGAATTTATAACCACCATATTCATCTTTAGCCTTACTTGGTAGAACTACTCTATGAACACATAGGTGTAAATCTAGTTATAGAATTTATAACCACCATACTCATCTTTAGCCTTACTTGGTACAACTACTCCATGAACACTTAAGTGTAACTCTAGTTACCGAATTTATATCCACCATATTCATCT
>NW_013949141.1:0-1123 GCF_000517525.1 Limulus polyphemus
GAAAGCAGTGCATGACTGGCCAACACCAGACAATGTGGGAGAGCTAAGAAGTTTCTTGGGACTCTGTACTTACTACCGCAAGTTTGTGAAGGACTTTGCAACTATAGCTGCTGCACTACATGATTTGACTAAAAAAGGCCAAAAGTTTGAATGGACAATTTCTGGCCAGCATCCTTTCAAGACGTTGAAGGAGAAATTTGCCTCTGCTCCACTTTAAAAGCTTCCAGATCCCTCACTGCCGTACATACTGGATTGTGATGCTAGTAATGTCGGAATTTGAGGAGTGTTGTCTCAGAAAGTGGGCGAAAACGAGCATGTGATGGCCTACTTCAGTAGGGTGTTGAGTAGACCAGAGAGGAACTACAATTACTGGATAATAATCCCAGAGATTCACGAGTTAGTTATTGACTGAAGCTTAAGAAAACTACATCACACTTCACGAGACCCACTTTCAAAACTCAGATAAACAGATTAGATGCACAAATAAAAATCAATATAGAAATAAAAAAAGAAACAAGATGGCTAACTTTCTGTAATAAGCAGGAGAACACTAACAACAAATCCAAAGAGTTCTGGAAAAACATCAGAACCCTTTCCTCTAATAAAAACAACAACCAGTTATTTCAATCAATTACACACAATAATACTACAGCCAAAACAGACGCATACAAAGCAAATTTACTAGCCGACTCCTATGAAACCTCTTTCAGTAACCTTCATTCTCCGACTCTAACCACCAAACACACATTAACAATTTCATTGACTCTAACCACACACTTTTTACTGCCAATTTCCCGTTTATCTGCACATATGACAACATACTTACCAATCAAGAAAATTCAATAAACAGAAAGATCACTACTTCAGAATTAAAAATTAACATTAAAACAAAACAAAAATTCAGACCCTGGCCACGACAACATAAGAAACATGAAGTTACGTATCTACTTATTTTGTAATTTCCGGTAAAAATATAAATTTTTGTAATACACAGAATTTCCACAGTCACTTTAAACTTAACAACATTAATAACAAATGCTATAAATCGCAGTGATTCACACACTTTACTTACAGTGCCTATTGTTTGCTTGACTCAGTTATCTATTGTTGCGTCAGCGAGATC
>NW_013949142.1:0-550 GCF_000517525.1 Limulus polyphemus
ACATTAACAGTCAACTGTGTTACATGATGTGTATACAAACAACTATGTGGTCTTTACAGTAACAGTCAACTGTGTTACATGATGTGTGTACAAACAACTATGTGGTCCTTACATTAACAGTCAACTGTGTTACATGAAGTGTGTACAAACAACTATGTGGTCTTTACATTAACAGTCAACTGTGTTACATGATGTGTATACAAACAACTATGTGGTCTTTACAGTAACAGTCAACTGTATTACATGATGTGTATACAAACAACTATGTGGTCCTTACATTAACAGTCAACTGTGTTACATGATGTGTATACAAACAACGATGTGGTCTTTACTTTAAAAGTCAAATGTGTTACATGATGTGTGTACAAACAACTATGTGGTCCTTACAGTAACAGTCAACTGTGTTACATGATGTGTGTACAAACAACTATGTGGTCCTTACATTAACAGTCAACTGTGTTACATGATGTGTATACAAACAACTATATGGTCTTTACATTAACAGTCAACTGTATTACATGATGTGTATACAAACAACTATGTGGTCCTT
>NW_013949143.1:0-671 GCF_000517525.1 Limulus polyphemus
AACCGCTTCATCTGCTTCCACAACAGTGTCGACGGACTTGTATGTGACTGCCTCGCTTTGAATGTTAGACTGAATAATATTGTTAAGTTCGTAGACGTCTTTGTTCTTGGCCGCAAGAATAGCTCGTTCACTCAGCCAATCGTGATTCTTATAATTGGTTTGAATATTGGGAAATACTTTTTAAACCAATTCTTCTTTTGATGTCACTAAATTGCAGAAGTTATGAGGCAATGAAATTCGTCCTGAGGTCAGATCAACCGGCACCTTTCCGTTCCCAATTTCCAGCAATTGATGTGAGAATATCTCAGCTGATCGATCGTTTTGTAGCTGGACACGCATATTTGTAGTTAATTTTAACGTATTTTCGTGTCGCCACAAAGTAGAGTATTTCAGGCAAGCATTTATTTCGTCCGCTGGTGTCGATTGAGGAATTGCAGGTAATGTTTGCCTGAAATCTCCTGCAAGCAATATTAATGCGTCCCCAAATGGTCTGACGTTTCCACGCAAATCTTGCAATGATCGATCAAGAGCCTCGAGAGATTTTTTGTGGCGCCATTGTGCATTCATCCCAAACAATAAGTTTGCATTCCTGCAATACTTTTCCCATGCCGGATGCTTTGGAAATGTTGCACGTGGGAGTTTCAATGAATGGCATATTCAATGGCAATTTC
>NW_013949144.1:0-993 GCF_000517525.1 Limulus polyphemus
TTGTTACGTCTCCGTTTGTTAATTGATTTTTTCCGTAACTTCGTTCCGACGAAATTTTAACGACACAAGTCTTTACTTAATAAAACTGGTTTATTCTTTCCGAATATAGCTTTACCGATACACTCAACTTCAACAATCGCGCTAAACAAACGCTATAACAACGAACGTCAATAATACTTCTGACTGCAGTTCAATTACTCACTGTCTACACACACATTACATTCATCTCGCGTCATGTTGTCCCCTTCTTATATATACCAAACTACCCTATATCTAGCAAATACTAGAGCATTCGCCAAGATACGGGATAGTTCTAGAAACGTGGCGTCACTGTAGTCATGTGATCTCGATGACGCAACACTGCCCCCTCCTTAATATTGTTCGTCCCGAACAATAACCACATACAATAAACCAATAACAATTAACAATAACTTAATTAACTGTACAGAATTACAAAGACAAAATTACAATTCAACAAAGTCTCTTAATTTTACGGGACGTATCTTCTTCCGTACTGGTCTCCGTCTCATTGGCTTCTGCTTCATGTAGGGTTCATCCGCTTCATCAGTAAATGTCCCATCATCGGTAACAGTCACATCAGTGGTAGTAACTTCACAAGAGCTTCACCGTTTCCCTTCTCAAAACTTAGTAGAGTTTCTTCTTCGACGGTGGCTTCTTCAGGTGGCACGTCTTCGGCAGCTTCATTTGTTCTGTTGTCCACTTCGTCCCAACTGAAATGTCCTGGACCATGATAACGCCAAAGCCTGTTGGCATGCACCACTTTTGGCTTACCTCGCCGACCACATTTTACCCGGAAAGTCACGTCTGAGAGACGATCCAGTATGTTATATGGGCCTTCCCATGGAGAAGACAACTTAGGAGACTTTCCTTTGGTCTTCCTGGGATTATACAACCACACCTTGTCTCCTGGTTCAAAGCTGACTTCAGTAGATCTCTTATCATAAGTTAACTTCATCAAATCAGCAGACGTTT
>NW_013949145.1:0-1111 GCF_000517525.1 Limulus polyphemus
GTTAAATCTTGTGTCTTTTTATTGATAGTACACAGTATTGCTAAATCGTGTGTCTTTTTGTTGACAGTACACAGTTTTGTTAAATCTTGTGTTTTCTTATTGAAAGTACACAGTATCGTTAAATCTTGTGTCTTCTTATTGACATTACACGGTATCGTTAAATCTTGTGTCTTCTTATTGACAGTACACAGTATCGTTAAATCTTGTGTCTTCTTATTGACAGGACAAATTATTGTTAAATGTTTTAAATCTTGTGTTTTTTTAATGACAGTACACATTATCGTTGAATATTTTGTCTTCTTATTGACAGTACATATTATTGTTAAATCTTGTGTTTTCTTACTGACAGTACACATTATCGTTGAATATTGTGTTTTCTTATTGACAGTACACATTATTGTTTAATCTATTGTTTTTTATGCACAGGACACATTATTGTTAAATCTTGTTTCTTCTTATTGACAGTACACAGTATAGTTAAATCTTGTGTTTTCTTATTGACAGTACACAGTATCGTTGAATAATGTTTCTTCTTATTGAGAGTACACAGTATCGTTAAATCTAGTGTCTTTTTATTGATAGTACACAGTATTGCTAAATCGTGTGTCTTCTTATTGATAGTACACAGTATCGTTAAATCTTGTGTCTTCTTATTGACAGAACACAGTATTGTTAAATCGTGTGTCTTCTTATTGACAGTACACAGTTTTTTTAAATCTTGTGTCTTCTTATTGAAAGTACACAGTATCGTTAAATCTTGTGTCTTCTTATTGACAGTACACAGTATCGTTAAATCTTGTGTCTTCTTATTGACAGTACACAGTATCGTTAAATCTTGTGTCTTTTTATTGCTAGTACACAGTATTGCTAAATCGTGTGTCTTCTTATTGATAGTACACAGTATTGTTAAATCTTGTGTCTTCTTATTGACAGTACACAGTATTGTTAAATCTTGTGTCTTCTTATTGACAGTACACAGTATTGTTAAATCTTGTGTCTTTATTGATAGTACACAGTATCGTTAAATCTTGTGTCTTCTTATTGACAGTACACAGTATCGTTAAATCTTGTGTCTTCTTATTGACAGTACACAGTATCGTTAAATCTTGTG
>NW_013949146.1:0-644 GCF_000517525.1 Limulus polyphemus
GTTTCAGCTTTCTGATCAGATAAGCATATTGCCTCAGGAAATCTCGTTAGGTAGTCTGCGACTACTAACACGTATCTGTTTCCTGCATACGAAGTAGGCAATGGGCCTAGTATATCCATAGCAACTAGTTGAAAAGGGGCAATTAAGGTGGGCATTCTCTGTAAGGGAGCACTTCTTAAGTGAGAGCTCGTCTTATGTCTCTGGCATTCGAAACAAGAATTGCAATATGCTTTAATATCTTTTCGCATGTTCAACCAAAAGAACATTCTGCTTATTCTACTATATGTCTTAGCGAAAGCTAAGTGTGCGGCGAAAGGTGTGTCATGGTAAGTTTTCATGACTTTGGTTCTTAGTTTAGTTGGTACTACTATTTGTAAAGTTCTACCGTCCTTAACTTTTCTACATAGAATATCTGAATCTATCGTGTACTCCGTTTCGTTTCCTTGCGTTACTTTACTACATAAATTATTTATTTCGGGGTCTTTCTTTTGTTCACTAATTATATGATCTATATCCCAAATTACTTCTGATTCGTTTTCATGTTCAGATTGCGCTTCGTTTATTTGATTGATCATTTGTTTTTCGATCGTTTCGTTACTTTCTACTCTAATTCTACTCAGAGCGTCTACGTTAGAATGTTTTTT
>NW_013949147.1:0-1162 GCF_000517525.1 Limulus polyphemus
CAACAAATTTACGAACACCTAGATGTAACTCTAGCTACCGAATTTGTAACCAACATACTCATCTTTAGCATTATTTGGTACAACAACTCCACGAATACCTAGGTGTAACTCTAGTTACCGAACTTATAACCACCATATTCATCTTTAGATTTACTTGGTACAACTATTCCACGAATACCTAGGTGTAACTCTAGTTACCTAATTTATAACCACGATACTCATCGTTAGCCTTACTTGGTACAACAACTCCACGAACACCTAGTTGTTACTCTAGTTACCGAATTTATAACCACCATACTCATTGTTAGCCTTACTTGGTACAACTACTCCATGAACACCTATGTGTAACTCTAGTTACAGAATTTATAACCACCATACTCATCTTTAGCCTTAATTGGTACAACTACACCATGAACACTTAGGTGTATTTCTAGTTACCGAATTTGTAACCACCATACTCATCTGTAGCGTTATTTGGTAAAACAACTCCACGAATACCTAGGTGTAAGTCTAGTTACCGAATTTATAACCACCATACTCATATTTAGCGTTATTTGGTACACCAACTCCACGAACACCTAGAAGTAACTCTAGTTACCGAATTTATATTCACCATACTCATCTTTTGCCTTACTTGGTACAACTACTCCATGAACACCTAGGTGTAACTGTAGTTACTGAATTTATAACCACCATACTCATCTTTAGCCTTACTTGATACAACTACTCCATGAACACCTAGGTGTAACTCTAGTTACCGAATTTATAACCACCATAATCATCTTTATCGTTATTTGGTACAACTACTCCATGAACACCTAGGTGTGATTCTAGTTACAGAATTTATAACCACTATACACATCTTTAGCCTTACTTGGTACAATTACTCCATAAACACCTAGGTGTAACTCTAGTTACCGAATTTGTAACCACCATACTCATCGTTAACTTTACTTTGTACAACAACTCCATGAACACCTAGGTGTTACTCTAGTTACCGAATTTATAACCACCATGCTCATCTTTAGCGTTATTTGGTACAACTACTCCATTAACACCTATGTGTAACTTTAGTTACTGAATTAATAACCAACATACTCGTCTTTGGCCTTACTTGGTACAACTACTCCATGAACACCTATGTGTAATTCTAGTTACTGAA
>NW_013949148.1:0-917 GCF_000517525.1 Limulus polyphemus
TTATGTTTGGGTTCTAGAACGATCGATAGGACTCTCACGTCGCGATTGGTCTAGAGGAATCTACAGCCAGTGATTGTCAACATTTTAAGCATGACAAGATGTTACCCGATTTCAGTGAAAATGATTCACTTATGTAAAAGTACATATGACGTCTTTTGAAAAATCTGTACGTGATGGAGAAAAATGGATATCATCTTCGGATTCAGAGTACAGGAATTATTGTAGAACATGTAAAAATGTCAAAACAATAAAACCATCGCAGGCCTGTTTTATCATTGGAGGCCGCCATATTCTGTAGTTTGTCTACAACATATAGAAATGGTTTTATATTAATAATTCAGATTCAAAAGGTGGCATGAAACTTTATTGTTCTTTGCTTAAGAGATTAGAATTCTAGAAGACTTTGAGAAAAGTCAAATAAAATTTAGCAATTATAATTAACAATAAAATAAATTAATATTTCTCTTGGACTATTTTCTGATACTTAACAATATTTTAAATAAATCTTTCTTCCCTTATTATTTTATAAATTATGAAATTAATTTTTCTGCCAGGACTAAGAACTTTCTGGGAACTAGGTTCACAGATTCCTATACTTTTTCCAGCTCTACTCTTACTCTTCTTGCAAAATCAAAATGATTAATTATTACTACATTTTATTATTCGTGATTTAAAAATGTATTGTAATTTACACATGTATTAGTTCTTATATATGACAACACACGTGCTGGAAACCCAATTTAAGTTTACTGTAGCATTAAACAACGTGTGTCTAAATAGTTCAAAGAGGGGTGAGGTAAATACACAGAATGCTACCCCACCCACATTGAGAAGAATTCAAGGGCATGAGTTTAATTTTTAACAGGTAACGTAGATGACTGATGCAATCCTAAATATAATTACAAGAAACACTGGAA
>NW_013949149.1:0-1683 GCF_000517525.1 Limulus polyphemus
CTTTAAATTTTGAATGTAATTCAGTAAAATCCTCTCGCATATGCAGAAAAGGATGCTGGTATAGAAAGAGTTACGGTGATAACATTTTGAATTATTTTCAAAACTCTATTACCTTATCTCATTGATTTAAGTTTTGTTATTGTTTTTCTTCTTCAAAACTCTTAAGTTTATTTTTATTTTAAAAAGCGATATGATTCAGATTGTACTGCAGCTGCTTTCTCTTCCTACAATATACCACTAATTATTAGAAAACCTATTTCAGATAGCAAATATGCAATATTAAATGTTGTTTTAAAATATATATTTATGAAGTGTGACAGTTGATGATATGATTGTAGATTATCAAACAATTTTTACTTAATTGAGTGTATTTTATTTCTACCGAGATTGTAGTTCATGATCAGATGTTATAATTGGAAACCAAGTCACTGAATGGAGAAACATTTTGTAAATATATAGATGCTTCTACACCAGAAAAAATGGTTTCAGCTGGTAAACTGCGAATAAAAGATCAAAGTGAGATTTTTGGTTATACAATTAATGCGACACTTTTTAAGTGCTATATATAATATTTGTAGGCTTGCTTCCTCAATGTTAATTGGATGTATTATTTCTAACAAAATAACCTCTTAAAATATGTAACACTTTTTTAAATGTCATGAACAGTACATATTATTAACATAATAAATCGAAATGCACGACTTTTTATCATTACTTTTACATTTTCAAGGGTATGTTGAATGAAAATCTTTTGATTTTTACAATATAATATTAATATTTATTTTTCTGTTCCACTAATACAATGAACCTTAGGTTCACATTTATGCCAGAGAACAATTAACTTTTTCCCCCCTGATAATAGCCTAAATATTTTTTCTTTACTTGTATATTTTTTTAAGGAAATAAAAACCTCTTATTTTTGCAATGATATCTTTTCAGCACCAGCTGTGCACAAAAAGAAAAACAACATATATGAAGAGAAATATAGCTGTTTACATAAAAATAAGAATACCTTTAACAAATATGATGATTTATAAAGCTTCAGCAAACACCCTATAAAGTTTTTGTGAATAAAGCAATATGTTATATGTTATAGCTGAAATATATACTTTTTTCACTCTTCTATAAGTTGTATAGAATATATCCTTATTCAAGTGTGTTAAAATAATTTTTCTAAATTTCCATAACCTTTCTGAATGTAGTTAATTAGGCCCATCCATAATTATCAAATGTTGCAGGGTTGAAAACATATACTAATCCTTTTACACAGGTAAAGGTTATATGCTTTAACTTTTCTAAGTCTCGAGCTAGCATGTATTGATTTCTGTGTAGAAGGTGACCTATTGAAACAGGTGATACAGAAACTTGCAACTGACTTGAAATAATTATAATTGTATTTTGACTAGTGGTTGAAGTATGTAATCTAAGATTATGAGGTACCACACTCTGGCCTGTCTGACTATAAAATCGAAATATTTCAATGCTTTGTCTCTTGGTTTGCTGATCTTTGTTTTCATCTTTATTTTGTGTTGGGTCTCTTGTTTTCAACTCTTAATATTTCCCTTGTTCTCAACAAAAAGACTGTAGGCATTCAGATTAGAAGCCTGACAGTAAATTGAAAATTATTAAAACATACACAGTTTTGTAAATAACATTTTTTTTTGTTTATTTGTTTTCTTTTGC
>NW_013949150.1:0-537 GCF_000517525.1 Limulus polyphemus
TTCAAGACACAAGGAATACAGGAAATCTGAGTTATAAGATCTGTTCGTATTGGACAATGATTCAAGACACAAGGAATAAAGAAAATCTGAGTTATAAGATCTGTTAGTATTGGATAATGATTCAAGACACAAGGAATACAGAAAATCTGAGTTATAAGATCTGTTAGTATTGTATAATAATTCAAGACACAAGGAATACAGGAAATCTGAGTTATAAGATCTTTTAGTATTAGACAATGATTCAAGACACAAGGAATAAAGGAAATCTGAGTTATGAGATCTGTTGGTATTGGAAAATGATTCAAGACACAAGGAATACAGGAAATCTGAGTTATAAGATCCGTTAGTATATGACAATGATTAAAGACACAAGGAATAAAGAAAATCATAGTTGTAAGATCTGTTAGTATTGGACAATGATTCAAGACAAAAGGAATAAAGGAAATCTGAGTTATAAGATCTGTTCGTATTAAACAATGATTCAAGACACAACGAATACAGGAAATATGAGTTATAAGATCTGTTCGTATTGGACAA
>NW_013949151.1:0-1185 GCF_000517525.1 Limulus polyphemus
CTCCTGTTAAATTATCATGGGATCGACGCAACACAATTTCCCGTAACTTCCTCGATATAACTGGTTGCCAAGTCGTCACTTTCCCATCGGTAGTTTGCCATCTCCGTACAAGAATACCATCTGCAAGCTTTAATTGGTCCCATTGCACCCAATAGTGCTTTGTCACAGGGCTTAGACTAGACACCTTCTCCCAAGCAGGGCGCACAACACTCGCTTTTAGAAAATCAATCATTGGCTTCAAATCTTGGTCTTTCTCCTGTTCTGCTTTGATATCTGTATTTAGTTCCATTTCATCATCATCAACTTTTTCAGTCGGCTTGACTTCAGCCCGATGGCACCCAATCAGCTCAACCTCTCTTTTAACAGTTACCGGAACTTGGCCTTTGTTATTCCCAAACGTCATTTTATCAAAATCAATTACAAACTTCCTCGGTAGTAGATAGTCCAATCCTAATATGCATTCGTCTTCCATGTCAGCCAAGTATACTTTCTGTCTGTCCTTTATGCCCATGAGCTCAATAGTCACCCACACTGGTCCCCACAGTCTTGTAGAATGTCCTGTCACACCATAAAGCTTCTGTGTGGCTTCTGGCACTCCTTCGTGATCTAACACCTTGATGCTCACAAGGGTTTGCTGAGATGCAGAGTCTATGACAAAGTTGCACCTTTGGCCATCCAGCTTTCCTGTCACATAGACACTGTGTGTGCTTGGCATTTTACACCTAGCTGTTGGGACTTTCAAGATGGGGTTGGTGGGCGTCGCTCAACACCAACCACTACTGGTCTCCTTGAAGCCGACTTGTTGGTAATATTCTTCCTACACTGGCTCCTCAAATGTCCGTGCTTTCCACAGTTCCAACAACTTTTCTGGATACCAGCCTTTCCTGCTGTGGCACCTCCCCTGTGTTGAAGTTTCCAGCATTGAGCTCTCTTGTGCCCAGGTTTATTACAGTGCCAGCAAAGTCCCTCAAACTTCTCTGAAAGATGACCTTTTCTGGCCTTAAATCCAGATGACTGTACCAACCTTGGTACCTCTGTGCTGGACTTAACGTAGGATTCAAATTCGAGAGCTCTGGCCATTGCATCCTGCATGGTAGAGGGGTGTGCTTGCTTCACTTGTATCTTAAGTTGTGGAGTGTCCAAGGCATCTACGAACTGATCCCTCAGTAACAACTTGTTGAGACT
>NW_013949152.1:0-992 GCF_000517525.1 Limulus polyphemus
TATGGCCACGTCATCGGTATACTGCCAGGCAAAAGTTTGAGTGAGATAGGGGAAGTTGATACCATTTACTCAGATTATGTAAAGCAAGGGGCTTAAAACTGAGCCTTGTTGAACTCCTGCTTCTAAGTTAAAGGTTGTGGACAGGTCATTATTGATTCTTTAGCTTTTCTGTTTGTTAGAAAACTGGATTTCCATCGTATAAGTGGTATCGGTATTTTGAGTTGAGAGAGTTTGTATCGTAGGCCATTGTGTCAAACACTGTCGAATGCTATTTTGAAATCAAGAAAAGAGGCTATCGTTACATGATTCCGATTAATTAAAGCCAAGTTGGACAGCTTCTATTAGGCTGACTGGGTGGTCAGTAGTATGAAGTTTATTCATAGACGCGTTTTGTATATCCGTTAATAATTTATTTTATTAAAAATGATATAGTAACCTGGTAGTAATTATTTTTCCAATTATTTCGTTACATAGTTTAAACACTGTAATTTACTGGGTTGCTAAAATCTCCAGCTATTTTGGGGATGATACGTATAATTGTTGATTTCCAGGAAGAGGGGAGGTATCCTCCGCTTAACGATAGATTCTACAAGGTGTTTAAGGTCTCCTAGGATTTTCTTGTGCCTGTTGCTTCGGGAATTGAAACTGTCTTAAAGTTAGGGAGATTAAGATGGCTTTGATGATTTTGTAGTGTTTCATTTATCCCAATAATATCAGTTTAGTTTAAGGATAAGGTTGTATAGTTCGCATTTTTTATATTTGAAGCACCTTGAATATTTACTTGTAAAAATCTGAACATTTTACCTCTTCCTGGAGTCGGATCTTTTATGTTTTCCTGTTCTCCTCTCGATGTGGGCTTGGGGTCGTTTAGGGGCTCCATCGACGGCATTGAAATGGAAGAGTTCTTTTCTCTATGTGGGCTTTTTGTCTTTTGGAAGTTCCATCGACGACGTTGAAATAGTAGATAGTGGTGTGACAAGCGTCATGGATGA
>NW_013949153.1:0-644 GCF_000517525.1 Limulus polyphemus
TATCGTTGCGCAGTTATATGCAGAGTTTCACCTTTCTACTATTCGCTTTAAGGAAGTTATGGAAGGTTTAGCGTTTTGTACCAGTACTTCGTTCCATTTGGACTAATCTTCTCGAATTTTTTTATGAACGTTCGTTGCGTACTTCCGTATTTACATGCAAAACTCTAGCTTCATGTTATCATTCTTGCGACTTTTGTGGTCCATTTTGTTACTACTTTATTGGCTTTCTGAAAGGGTATGTGTACTGCAGTGAAGCTTTTTGATTTTGCTCTGTTATAGATTTCTTGCTATCAGAGGATTCTAAATTGATGGATCTTAACCTTTTTTGCTATGTATATTCACTAGTTCGTTCCACTGTATCATGCGAAGTTTCACTTTCCTACGATGCGTTTTAAGGGAGTTATTGAAGGTTTTGCTTTTTGTACCAGTACTTAGTCCAATTTAGATGAATTTTTTTGAATTTTTTTATTAAGGTTCGCTGCAATCTTGCGCGTTTACTTAAAAAATTCTAGATTATTAGTTTCAGTTTTACCATTTTTGTGGTCATTTTATGTTACTCTTTTTATGGCTTCTTGAAATCGTATGTGTACTGCACTGAAGCTTTTTGTTACCGATTGTTTCTCGATTTCTTGTTACCAGAGGGT
>NW_013949154.1:0-703 GCF_000517525.1 Limulus polyphemus
TCAAATAAAACATTCGTCGACTTTTTGCGACTTTGGATATCAGAGCGCTTTTTGTATAAGTAACTGCAATGAGAGTTTATTCGTGCAGTCGCCTCTGCGTGCATTGTTGTAAGACGATACAATGCTTACAGGCAGTTGATACAAGTAGTGTGACGAGTGTGCGCGTGGTTACACAACTTTGTGGTTGAGAAAACGAGTGCGTGTATTGTGTGTGCTTCTACATATATTTGTGTGTTGTACATATGTGTTTATATATTTATATTTAAATCTGGAACACTAGTTCAATAGACGGATTAATCCCGAACAGGCGACTTTTTGCGAGTTTGGATATCAGAGCACTTTTTGTTTAAGTACATGCAATGAAGTTTCCAAGAAAAGCGATTACGAGCCTGCTGCAGCGATCGTGTTTTAACTTGCATTGCTGTGTTTAAACCGGTTTGAAGAGTGCCGTATATAAAAGGGACTGACATCAATGAATTATGTCATATATTTTGCATATTTGAGTGTTGAAAGAGCTCACAAGAGGTAGCATCTAATATTTTCAAACTTTTATATTTATTTAAGCCCTATATTTTAGTCGCTATACACTCAAAAAACGACTTAATTAAATTAACGAAGATTTTAATTAAATTAGTATCAAATTCTTAATACTATATTTGCCTATTAAGATTCTTAATATTTTTATTAAATATGATCTTAATTA
>NW_013949155.1:0-915 GCF_000517525.1 Limulus polyphemus
TCTTACCTGGTACAACTACTCTATGAACACCTAGGTGTAACTCTAGTTACAGAATTTATAACCACCATTCTCATCTTTAGCCTTACTTGGTACAACTACTCTTTTAACACACAGGTGTAACTCTAGTTACTGAATGTGTAACCCCATACTCATCGTTAGCGTTATTTGGTACAACAACTCCACGAACACCTAGGTGTAACTATAGTTATTGAATTTATAACCAACCTACGCATCTTTAGCCTTACTTGGTACAACTACTCTATGAACACTTAGGTGTAACTCTAGTTATCGAATTTATAACCACCATATTCATCTTTAGCCTTACTTGGTACAACTGCTCCATGAACACCTAGGTGTAACTCTAGTTATTGAATTTATAACCAACTTACTCATCTTTAACCTTACTTGGTACAACTACTTTATCAACACCTAGGTGTAACTCTAGTTTCCGAATTTATAACCACCATACTCATCTTTAGCCTTACTTGGTACAACTACTCTTTTAACACATAGGTGTAACTCTAGTTACCTGAATGTGTAACCCCATACTCATCGTTAGCGTTATTTGGTACAACAACTCCACGCACACCTAGGTGTAACTATAGTTATTGAATTTATAACCAACCTACGCATCTTTAGCATTACTTGGTACAACAACTCCACGAACACCTAGGTGTAACTCTAGTTTCCGAATTTATAACCACCTTACTCATCTTTAGCCTTACTTGGTACAACTGCTCTATGAACACCTAGGTGTAACTCTAGTTACAGAATTTATAACCACCATTCTCATCTTTAGCCTTACTTAGTACAACTATTCCATGAACACCTAGGTGTAACTTTAGTTATTGAATTTAAACCAACCTACTCATCTTTAGCCTTACTTGGTACAACAACTCCACGAACACCTAGGTG
>NW_013949156.1:0-712 GCF_000517525.1 Limulus polyphemus
GTCTTCTCCAGTTGTTGTTCCGTGCATGCTGCAAATGGATGCCAACTCTTCTGTGATCTGAAAGTACAAATTAACACCATGAATGAACACAAGAAGTTGTGACGTACTCGAGAGATCAGTAGACTCATCCAGCACCAGAGAATACCACAAGAAGTTCCTAGCTTTCTCGCGTATCTGTAACACCATGTTCTCTCCAAGTTCTTCTGTTCTCCGCACAACTGAACTTGCTGAAATGCTGATACTTCCAAAACAAATCGGCTTCCTCAGGACACAAGTCATTTGCTGCTTCCATCATACACTCTTTGATGAAGTTGCCGTCAGTAAACGGTTTTCCTAGCTCTGCCATTTTATGCACTATTTTGTAACTTGTACGAGTCACAGATTCATTTTCAGCAAACATTCTCGTGAAGAGATTCCATTGAGATTCCAAAGTACGTTTCATGAACTCAAATTTCTCAGAACGCAACTTTTCAGAAAACTTCGACTATGTTGACAGATGTTTTGTTTCATAGTGATGCCGAAGATTGTACTCTTTCAAAACGGCAACAATTTCGTTGCATATCATGTAACTAGCTTTCTGGTTGTTTGTTTCCACAAAGAAGTACTTTTCTACCCATTCTTCATTGAAAAGACTTTCCTTTTCTTAATAGCCATAACGATGGGTGAAGAAAACAGGATCTAAAAATGAAAAACAATTGTTTATTTCCACATT
>NW_013949157.1:0-850 GCF_000517525.1 Limulus polyphemus
AAACAACATTTTGCACCAATATTACCTTGTTATTACTTTCAAAAAGTTTAAAAAATCGGGAAAATTATTTTGTATTAAACAGAACAAAAGATGAAGATATGGGAGTAGAATTAGTTAAATTTGTTAGATTGTTTTTTAATAACATTATTGTCCGATTTATGACCTTTCCTGATAATGCATAATTAATTATTCGTTATACTTATTATATCATAGCCATACTTGTTTTCAACCCATTTTAATCTTCTGTTTAAAAGAAACGAACAAAGTGAAGCACGTAGAAGAACGTATTGCAAAAACTTTCGAAAATCTCAAATTATTTATATACTGGTGTTTTAAACTTTTTCTGGTCTACGTAGTTCAGTATTATTTGTGTTATTTATCTTTTTTATTCTAGTTGTTTAAAACTAAGTTATTATTTGTATAATATGCATAGATATACCCTATGTAGTTCAGTAGTAAGCTTATAATGTTAAAAATCGCAGCTTGATACCCGTGATGGTCACAGATCAGATAGCCCATGTTGTAGCTCTCCGCTTAAAACAAACAACATATATTTATATTATTAAGGTTTACCTTTATGTTTTAACTTACTATTACTATCAATAATTGAATATAGTTTTCAAGCTCTTTGATATTTAATATTAATTATTATGTTTTATAGACCAGCTAGTAAACAGTATATAGTGTTGTATTTATTATTGATTGTTGATACGCCACGTGTTTAATGTTATCTTCCGATCAAACCGAGCCATCTACAAAGTTCAAAACTAAAAATATACTCAGTGAGAGTATGGTTAATGAAATATACTATTATAACTTTCTCACTGATAATCAGTAGAATGTACTGTTT
>NW_013949158.1:0-1415 GCF_000517525.1 Limulus polyphemus
TTCCACCATCCATCGCCATTTTCTCACCTATTCTTAGCCAACGAATAATGACATTACTATCACATAATAACACTCTCACGACTGAAAGGACGAGCATCTTCGGTGACTGGTTTCGATTCCGCGATCCTCAAGTCTCGAAACGAGTGTTATAACCATTATGTCTAGCATTTCCGGATAAGGAATAGAAAACATCCACGTAAGTTGATTTACAATAGAAGGGGATCGAGAATGTGTTTAGTGATAAACAAATAAATCTAAAATAGAAGAAATAATATATTAAAAGAAACTTTATTTAATTAAGGAAATATAATTATATATAAAGAAAGGGACAAAATACTCTTCAATGTGTTTAATTCTAAAAAATCTAAACAAAATCTGAATAAAAATAAAAACAAACACACACAGACACATATATAAAAGCCCATTATTGTAAGATTTAATCAAATATTACTTCACTGGTCGAAGAAAACTTGGTCTGGTGTCTCTTAATTCTACGACATAAATACCAATAAAATAAAAGTTGCCTCTCTTTTTTTACAACATTTGTCAGTCATAAACAGTTTACACTTGGAATTAGGTTGTTTGCCAATCACTTCCACATTTGTAAGGTAGCCTTTAGTGTATAAACCTACCATGACACTTTCACCTCTTTACTTAACTTCTCTTGAACTAGCTTTAAATCTTAGTGTATTGATCACTTCAATCATATGTTGAAATAAATGTCATCAAGTTAGGTGGACAAGACAAAAACTAAACTCAGGCCAAACATTACATGACTCAAATATAGCGATAAATTAAATGACGAAAGAAGAGTTACCAAACACGACACTCAACACACACTTTAAATACATTAATAAAAACACAAGAAAAAACATAAGAAAGTGGAAAATAGTCCTAGAAACTAATCACATTGCACGTGAAGTAATAAAACAATAAATTAAAATCTATCACCACATTATAGTATTACACAATCTATTACATTTGACAAACATATAAATCATATTTTAATATACACGTTCCAGTAGCCAGTATACAATGATTTACCTGAGGATAAGGCAAACGTATACTAACTTAAAATTTTGATATATTACAACAGACTAGACCAACACACAATAGTAGTGCATACTGCACCATTACCAAAACAGTATACATATTTTTTTGTATTTATCAGAACAGTGATTGCACAAAAAGGAACTGGATGTTACAGGAACACACCCATATATTTATTAACACAGAGATATATTTTTTCTCATCCAGTCACAGAGAATCCGTTCTCCAGGACAACAACAACATTTATATATACATGCCGATGTTCATCATGTTTTACTTATTTCTCCTTATTTCCTGGATATCTTTAATGGACTGTTTGAAAGCAATTTTCCTGTTTTCCCATTCAATAGTTCAAAATACGTTTT
>NW_013949159.1:0-919 GCF_000517525.1 Limulus polyphemus
AGTTACACCTAGGTGTTGATGGAGTAGTTGTACCAAGTAAGGCTAAAGACGAGTATGTTGGTTATAAATTCAGTAACTAGAGTTACACCTAGGTGTTCATGGAGTAGTTGTACCAAGTAACGCTAAAGATGAGTATGATGGTTATAAATTCGGTAACTAGAGTTCATGGTGTAGTTGTACCAAGTAAGGCTAAAGATGAATATGGTGGTTATAAATTCGGTAACTAGAGTTACATCTAAGTTTTCATGGAGTAGTTGTACCAAGGAAAGCTAAAGATGAGTATGGTGGTTATAGATTATGTACCCAAAGTTACACATAGGTGTTCATGGAGTAGTTGTACCAAATAACGATAAAGATGAGTATGGTGGTTATGAATTCGGTAAGTAGAGTTACACCTAGGTGTTCGTGGAGTTGTTGTACCAAATAACGCTAAAGATGAGTATGGTGGTTATAAATTCTGTAACTAGAGTTACACCTAGGTGTTCATGGAGTAGTTGTACCAAGTAAGGCTAAAGATGAGTATGGTGGTTATAAATTCGGTAAGTAGAGTTAAACCTAGGTGTTCGTACGGTTGTTGTACCAAATAACGCTAAAGATGAGTATGATGGTTATAAATTCGGTAACTATAGTTACACCTAGGTATTAGTGGAGTTATTTTACCAAATATCGCTAAAGATGAGTATGGTGGTTACAAATTCGATAACTAGAATTACACCTAGGTGTTCGTGGAGTTGTTGTACCAAATAACGCTAAAGATGAGTATGGGGATTACACGTTTAGTAACTATAGTTACACCTAGGTGTTTATAGAGTAGTTGTACCAAATAACCTTAAAGATGAGTTTGGTAGTTATAAATTCAGTAAGTAGAGTTACACCTATGAGTTCATGGAGTAGTTGTACCAAGTAACGCTAAAGATAA
>NW_013949160.1:0-900 GCF_000517525.1 Limulus polyphemus
GAAAAAAAGTTCTGCATGTTTACAAGGAATTGGAGCCAACAGAGCCTGCTGTACCTTCACTTCCATAGCTGCAACCAATAAAGCTTAAGGAAAAGGTTATTTCGAAGTGAACGAAAAAAAAAAGAGTTAATCTAACACCAGCAAGAAACAATGTTAAATGGTTGACCATAAGGGGACTTCAACACGAAATCCCAAATGAATGCCTTACCGATGTTCTAAGCGAATACGGTAAGGTATTCGTGGTAACACGTGATACGTACAAGGATTTCCCCGAAGTTCTTAATGGTAACAGAAAAGTGAAAATGGACATGACCAAATCAGTGCCAAACTTTATACAAGAATGACATGCCGGAGTATGGTTAACTACCCTGGCATGGTTAGATTATGTGTCAAGTGCAAGGGGACCGGGCATTTGTCTGCAAATTGCACCGTCCCGCTCTTCAGACGTTGTGGACTGTACGGCCACGAGTCCACGGAGTGCGGAACTCGTTGTAGAAAGTGTGGAGGCGAACACGATTTCCGTACTTGCTACGTAAAAACGTTCGCTTCGGTGGTCGAGGACCTCATCCCCGAGCAAAAGGAGCTAGAAATTAAAGAAGTCAACGAAACAAATGAAAATCAGGAAATAGTGGAAAAAATAGTTGAAAACAAAGTAAATAAAACAGAAGAAGAAACACACAACAGTAAAAACATCGTAAATATGGAAGTGACCACGGACATGGAAAGCACTAGTGACGACGAATCTAAGTTAGTGATTGAAGAGATATCGTCAATCGCTAAAGATCTAGAACTTAGCGAGTCATCCGCGTCGGGGCCCGGCATGGCCAGGTGGATAAGGCGCTCGACTCACAATCTGAGGGTCGCAGGTTCGAATCCGCATACCACCAAACATGCTCGCCC
>NW_013949161.1:0-729 GCF_000517525.1 Limulus polyphemus
AATAAGATATCTAAAACAATCTACTTGTCAATAAGGTATCTAAAACAATATACTTGTCGATAATGTATCTAAAACAATCTACTTGTCAATAACGTATCTAAAACAATCTACTTGTCAATAACGTATATAAAACAACCTACTTGTCGATAATGTATCTAAAACAGTCTACTTGTCAATAACGTATCTAAAACAACCTACTTGTCAATAACGTATATAAAACAATCTACTTGTCTATAATGTATCTAAAACAATCTACTTGTCAATAATGTATCTAAAACAATCTACTTGTCAATAATGTATCTTAAACAATCTACTTGTCAATAACGTATCTAAAACAATCTACTTGTCAATAACGTATCTAAAACAATCTACTTGTCAATAACGTATCTAAAACAATCTACTTGTCGATAATGTATCTAAAACAATCTACTTGTCAATAAGGTATCTAAAACAATCTACTTGTCAATAATCTATTTAAAACAATGTACTTGTCAATAATGTATCTAAGACAATCTACTTGTCTATAATGTATCTAAAACAATCTACTTGTCAATAACGTATCTAAAACAATCTACTTGTCAATAAGGTATCTAAAACAATCTACTTGTCAATAATCTATTTAAAACAATGTACTTGTCAATAATGTATCTAAAACAATCTACTTGTCTATAATGTATCTAAAACAATGTACTTGTCAATAATGTATCTAAAACAATCTACTTGTCAATA
>NW_013949162.1:0-1406 GCF_000517525.1 Limulus polyphemus
TTCGGTAACTAGAGTTACACCTAGGTGTTCATGGAGTAGTTGTACCAAGTAATGCTAAAGACGAATAGGTTGATTATAAATTCAGTAACTAGAGTTACACCTAATTTTTCATGGAGTAGTTGTACCAAATAACGCTAAAGATGAGTATGTTGGTTATAAATTCGGTAACTAGAGTTACACCTAGGTGTTCATGGAGTGTTGTACCAAGTAAGGCTAAAGATGAATATGGTGGTTATAAATTCGGTAATTAGAGTTAAACCTAAGTGTTCATGGAGTAGTTGTACCAAGTAAGGCTAAAGATCAGTAGGATGGTTATAAATTCAGTAACTAGAGTTACACCTAATTGTTCATGGAGTAGTTGAACCAAGTAAGGCTAAAGATGAATTTGGTGGTTATAAATTCGGTTACTGGAGTGACACCTAATTGTTCATGGAGTAGTTGTACCAAGTAAGGCTAAAGATGAGAATGGTGGTTATATATTCTGTAACTAGAGTTACACCTAGGTGTTCATGGAGTACTTGTTCCAAGTAAAGCTAAAGATGAGTATGGTGGTTATAAATTCGGTGGTTACAAATTCGGTAACTAGAGTTACACTTAGGTTTTCGTGGAGTTGTTGTAATACTCATCTTTAGAGTTATTTGGGGTGGTTAGAAGTTCGGTAACTAGAGTTAAAAAATAGATGTTCATGGAGTAATTGTACCAAGTAATGCTAAAGACGAATAGGTTGGTTAAAAATTCAGTAACTAGAGTTACACCTAATTGTTCATGGAGTAGTTGTACCAAGTAAGGCTAAAGATGAATTTGGTGGTTATAAATTCGGTAACTGGAGTGACACCTTATTGTTCATGGAGTAGTTGTACCAAGTAAGGCTAAAGATGAGAATGGTCGTTATACATTCTGTAACTAGAGTTACACCTAGGTGTTCATAGAGTACTTGTACCAAGTAAGGCTAAAGATGAATATGGTGGTTATAAATTCAATAACTTGAGTTACACCTAGGTGTTCGTGGAGTTGTTATACCAAATAACGCTAAAGATGAGTATGGGGTTACACATTCAGTAACTAGAGTTACACCTAGGTGTTCAAAGAGTAGCTGTACCAAGTAAGGCTAAAGATGAGTATGGTGGTTATACATTTGGACACTAGAGTTACACCTAGGTGTTGATGGAGTAGTTGTACCAAGTAAGGCTAAAGATGAGTATGGTGGTTAAAAATTCGATAACTAGAGTTAAACTTAAGTGTTTATGGAGTAGTTGTACCAAGTAAGACTAAAGATGGGTATAGTGGTTATAAATTCTGTAACAAGAGTTACACCAAGGTGTTCATGGAGTAGTTGTACCAAGTAAGGCAAAAGATGAGTATGGTGGTTATAAATTCGGTAACTAGAGTTACACCTAGGTGTTCAT
>NW_013949163.1:0-731 GCF_000517525.1 Limulus polyphemus
GCGTTTTGTACCAGTACTTCGTTCCATTTGGATGGATCTTCTCGAAATTTTTTCAAGAACGTTCCATGCATACTTGCGTATTTACATGCAAAATTCTATCCTTCTATTATCATTTTTGCGACTTTTGTGGTCGTTTTAAATTATTCTTTTATTGGCTTCTCTGAAAGCGTATGTGTACTGCAGTGAAGCTTTTAATTACTGATTGTTTTTCGATTTCTGGTTACCAGAGGGTCCTAAATTGATGATTCTTTACCAAATTTGTTATGTAGGTACACTTTATCCTTGCGTAGTAATATGCAGAGTTTTACCTTCCTACTGTTTGTTTTAAAGGAGTTATGGAACGTTTTTCGTTTTGTACCAGTACTTCGTTCCATTTGGAAGGATCTTCTTGAAATTTTTTCAAGAACATTCGTTGCATACTTGCGTATTTACATGCAAAATTCTAGCCTTCTATTATCATTTTTGCGACTTTTGTGGTCGTTTTATGTTACTCTTTTATTGGCTTTTCTGAAAGCGTATTTGTACTGCAGTGAAGCTTTTGGTTACTGATTGTTTTTCGATTTCCTTTTACTAGAGGGTCCTAAATTGATGATTCTTCACCAAATTTGGTATGTAGGTACACTTTAACGTTGCGTAGTAATATGCAGAGTTTTACCTTCCTACTGTTTGTTTTAAAGGAGTTATGGAACGTTTTGCGTTTTGTACCAGTACTTCGTTCCTACTTGGTACGG
>NW_013949164.1:0-516 GCF_000517525.1 Limulus polyphemus
TTTAATACAGATGGATAGTGGCTGGTAGGTCTTTTAATACAGATGGATAGTGGCTGGTAGGTCTTTTAATACAGATGGATAGTGGCTGGTAGATCTTTTAATACAGATGGATGGAAACTGGTAGGTCTTTTATTATAGATGGATAGTGACTGGTAGGTCTTTCATTATATATGGATAGTGGCTGGTAGGTCTTTTAATATAGATAGATGGTTACTGGTAGGTCTTTTATTATAGATGGATAGTGGCTGGTAGGTCTTTTAATACAGATGGATAGTGACTGGAAGGTCTTTTTATACAGATGGATAGTGGCTGGTAGGTCTATCATTATATATGGATAGTATCTTTTAGGTCTTTTACTATAGATGGATAGTAAATGGAAGGTCTTTATGATAGATGGGTAGTCGCTGGTAGGTATTTTATTATTGATGGATAGTGGCTGGTAGGTATCTAATACAGATGGATAGTGGCTGGTAGGTCTTTTTTAACAGATGGATAGTGACTGGTAGGTCTTTTAAT
>NW_013949165.1:0-827 GCF_000517525.1 Limulus polyphemus
GGAATTTATAACCACCATACTCATCTTTAGCTTTACTTGGCACAACTACTCCATCAACACCTAGGTGTAACTCTAGTTATTGAATGTGTAACCCATACTCATCTTTAGTGTTATTTCGTACAACAACTCCACGAATACCTAGGTGTAACTCTAGTTACCGAATTTATAACCACCATACTCATCTTTAGCTTTACCTGGCACAACTACTCCATGAACACCTAGGTGTAACTATAGTTACCGAATTTATAACCACCATACTCATCTTTAGCCTTATTTGGTACAACTACTCCATAAACACCTAGGTGTAACTCTAATTACCGAATTTATAACCACCATATTCATCTTTAGCCTTACTTGGTACAACTACTCCTCTAATACCTAGGTGTAACTCTAGTTACCGAATTTTTTACTACCATATTTATCTTTCGCCTTACTTGGTACAACAACTCCATGAACACATAGGTATTATACTAGTAACCGAATTTATAACCACCATATTCATCTTTAGCGTTATTTGGTAAAACTACTCCATTAACACTTAGGTGTAATTCTAGTTACAGAATTTATGACCACCATACTCATCTTTAGCCTTACGTGGTACAACTACTCCATGAACACTTAGGTTTAACTCTGGTTACCGAATTTATAACCCCATACTCATCTTTAGCGTTATTTGGTACAACAACTCCACGAACATCTATGTGTAACTCTAGTTACACAATTTATAACCACCATACTCATCTTTAGCCTTACTTGGTACAACTACTCCATGAACACCTAGGTGTAACTCTAGTTACAGTATTTATAACCACCATACACATCTCTAG
>NW_013949166.1:0-1331 GCF_000517525.1 Limulus polyphemus
GAATTTTCCGCTTCTTATAAACACTGGAGTTATTTTTATCGCAAGAGTTGTTGTCCGTTGTTAAGAATTTTGATGTTAATGATGCCATAAAAGAAATATATAGTTAAATTATTTGTGTACTCTACTCACATTAAAATATGAACTACATTAGTGATTGTTTGACGATTATTAATAGATGTTATCGTCTGTTTTCAACCAATAACATTTGATGAGTAGTTATTTAAAAAAAAGATATTTTTCCTACAGCTACATATTTCATAATTTCGGTCTCCGGTAGACTTACGAACTTACAACGCTGAACAGACATTTGATGGTACAGTCTGTAACTTTGTTCTAAAGTAAAAAAAAACATCTTCATATTCGACGAGGGAAAATTCCCCAAAGTCTTTTATTTTATTATTATTTTATACAAATATTTTAGTATCAAAACATTATAAAATTAAATATTTGGTAATATTCGAATGTGTTAGTATATAGAAAACACTTCAGGGTAAAAAAACTGAAAACCTTTGTGTTGAATAATTAAAAACGACTTCAGATAAACTGGTAAAATTTGTTAGATATTACAGGAACCTAATGTAAACATCCCTAGAAAAGTAGATCGAAAACTCGGAGACTTATTCATTCAGTCTATTTTAACACGATACCAACAAATGATTAAACAGTGTGATCACGCTTCAACTTTAATTTTTATAGACACGTTCAGCCAATCACTGTTAAATAATTTACGATTCCTGATTCTTTCATGTTGCACGTGAGTTAAATCAACTACCCCCACCCACACTTCATGGCTAATTTTAATATTAACCCACCTCTTTACGTGTTAAATGAAATTCTTGATATTTATATATATCTGAATTTTCACGTAATATTGTTTCACTGAATGGCTTTGTGAACTTCAAATTAAGACCATGTTGGTAACAAAGAATTCACAATTCCTATTCCAGAACACCCTCTTAGAACATATAGATGGCGCTGCGATGGAGTCCCAGTTGGGTCCAACGTTAGCAAATTTGTTTCTCTCTTATAACGAAAAGTAATGGTTCGATACCTGCCACGCTGACCCCAGTCCATCCTTTACAGAAGGTATGTGGACGATACTTTTATAATCAAGATCATTGGTCAAACTCTTTAGAATACCTGAATCAAAACATCTTGTCATTAAACTCACATGTGATGTTTAAATTAATAATAATTTACTGCTTTTAGACATTCTCATTAACCCTAACACTAATGGATTTTTTCTGTACTATACACCTTCTTCCAATTTATCTTTGTTCATGACTTGAATATTTTTGTACGTGTGGAGACTGTAAGGCCTCCTATATTGG
>NW_013949167.1:0-911 GCF_000517525.1 Limulus polyphemus
TTTCTTCTTCAACATTGACTTTTTTCAGGTGACACGTCTTCAGCAGCGTCATTTGTTCTGTTGTTCACTTCATCCCAACTGAAATGTCCTGGACCGTGATAACGCCAAAGCCTGTTGCCATGCACCACTTTTGGCTTACCTCGCCGACCACATTTTATCCGGAAAGTCACGTCCGAGAGACGATCCACTATGTCATATGGGCCTTCCCATGGAGAAGACAATTTAGGAGACTTCCCCTTGGTCTTCCTGGGATTATACAACCACACCTTGTCTCCTGGTTCAAAGCTGACTTCAGTAGATCTCTTATCATAAGATAACTTCATCGAATCAGCAGACGTTTTCAAGTTTGAATGCACTTGATGGTGAATATCATCCATCCTTTCCGATAACACTTTCACAAACTCTGACACATTCTCAGGCAACTCTTCATAAGGTGGACGTCCCTTATGCTTAGGTCCCCTTTTAGCACTACATGTACTGCATGTCCTACACCATTCTTCCACATCTCGCCTCTTACCTATCCAGAAAAATCTTTTTCGTAGGTGACTCAATGTCTTCTTAATTCCGAGATGTCCTCCTGTTAAACTATCATGGGATTGACGCAGCACAACTTCCCGTAACTTCCTCGGTATAACTAGTTATCATGGGATTGACACAGCACAACTTCCCGTAACTTCCTCGGTATAACTGTTTGCCAAGTCGTCACTTTCCCATCTGCAATTTCCCATCTCCATACAAGAATACCATCTTCAAGCTTTAACTGGTCCCATTGCGCCCAATAGTGCTTTGTCACAGGGCTTAGACTAGACACTTTCTCCCAAGCAGGGTGCAAAACAGTTGCTTTTATAAAATCGATTATTGGCTTCAAATCTTGATCTTTCTCCTGTTCTGCTTTAATATCTATACCTGGT
>NW_013949168.1:0-1014 GCF_000517525.1 Limulus polyphemus
ATTAATATTGGTTATATAATGTTTCTAGGTTCCCTATATAAGGTATGTTATCTCGTTTATTTATTGTTTCTTTCAGTAATAGTATTGAGCATACAGTGTTTATACGTTCCCTATATAAGGTATGTTATCTCGTTTATTTACTGTTCCTTTCAATAATACTATTGGTTATATAATGCTTGTAGGTTCCCTATATAAGTTATGTTATCTTCTTTATTTATTGTTCCTTTCAGTAATACTATTGGTTATATAATGTTTGTAGGTTCCCTATGTAAGGTATGTTATCTCGTTTATTTATTGTTCCTTTCACTAATGCTATTGATTATATAATGTTTTTAGGATCCCTATATAAGGTATGTTATCTTTTTTATTTAATGTTCCTTTCAGTAATACTATTGGTTATATATTGTTTGTAGGTTCCCTATATAAGGTATGTTATCTCATTTATTTATTGTTCCTTTCAGTGATACTATTGGTTATATAATGTTTGTATGTTCCCTATATAAGGTATGTAATTATGGTTATTTATTGTTCCTTTCAGTAATAGTATTGAGCATACAGTGTTTATAGGTTCCCTATATAAGGTTTGTTATCTTGTTTATTTATTGTTCCTTTCAGTTATTCTATTCGTTTTATAATGTTTGTAGGTTCCCTATATAAGGTATGTTATCTTGTTTATTTATTGTTCCTTTCAGTAATACTACTGAGCATACAGTGTTTATAGGTTCCCTATAAAAAGTATGTTATCTCGTTTATTTATTGTTAATTTCAGTATTACTATTGGTTATATAATGTTTGTAGGTTCCATATATAAGGTATGTTATATTGTTTATTTATTGTTCCTTTCAGTAATACTATTGGTTATATGGTATTTGTAGGTTCCCTATCAAAGGTATGTTATCTCGTTTATTTATTGTTCCTTTCAGTAATGCTATTGATTATATAATGTTTTTAGGTTCCCTATATAAGGTATGTTATTTCGTTTGTTTAATATTCCTTTCAGTAATACTATTGGTT
>NW_013949169.1:0-889 GCF_000517525.1 Limulus polyphemus
CGTGTTCGTGGAGTTTTTGTACCAAGAAAGACTAACGATGAGTATGGTGGTTACAAATTTCGGTAACTAGAGTTACACTTAGGTATTATATGGAGTAGTTGTACCAAGTAAGGCTAAAGATGAGAATGGTGGTTATAAATTCTGTAACTAGAGTTATATCTAGGTGTTTATGGAGTTGTTGTACCAAATAACGCTAACGATGAGTATGGTGGTTATAAATTCGGTAACTAGAGATACACCTAGGTGTTCGTGGAGTAGTTGTACCAAGTAAGGCTAAAGATGAGTATGGTGGTTATAAGTTCAGTAACTAGAGTTACACCAAGGTTTTCGTGGAGTTGTTGTACCAAATAACGCTAAAGATGAGTATGGTGGTTATAAATTCGGTAACTATAGTTACACCTAGGTGTTCGTGGAGTTGTTGTACCAAGTAAGGCTAAAGATGAGTATAGTGGTTATATGTTCGGTAACTAGAGTTACACCTAGGTATAATATGTTGTAGTTGTACCAAGTAAAGCTAAAGTTGAGTATGGTGTTTATAAATTCTGTAACTAGAGTTACACCTAGGTGTTCATGGAGTAGTTGTACCAAGTAAAACTAAAGATGACTATGGTGGTTATAAATTCGGTAACTAGAGTTACACCAAGGTTTTCATGGAGTTGTTGTACCAAATAACGCTAAAGACGAGTATTGGGTTACACATTCAGTGACTAGAGTTACGCCTAGGTGTTGATGGAGTAGTTGTACCAAGTAAGGCTAAAGATGAGTATGGTGGTTATAAATTCGGTAACAAGAGTTACACCTAGGTGTTCATGGAGTAGTTGTACCAAGTAAGGATAAAGATGAATATGATGGTTATAAATTCGGTAAATAGAGTTACACCTAAGTGTTC
>NW_013949170.1:0-654 GCF_000517525.1 Limulus polyphemus
TGGCATGTCTTCAGCAGCGTAATTTGTTCTGTTTTCCACTTCGTCCCAACTGAAATGTCCTGGACCGTGATAACGCCAAAGCCTGTTGGCATGCACCACTTTTGGTTTACCTCGCCGACCACATTTTACCCGGAAAGTCACGTCTGAGAGACGATCCACTATGTCATATGGGCCTTCCCATGGAGAAAACAACTTAGAAGACTTCCCTTTGGTCTTCCTGGGATTATACAACCATACCTTGTCTCCTGGTACAAAGATGACTTTAGTAGATCTCTTATCATAAGTTAACTTCATCGAATCAGCAGACGTTTTCAAGTTTGAACGCACTTGATGGTGGATATCATCCATCCTTTCCGATAACACTTTCACAAACTCTGACACATTCTTAGGCAACTCTGCATAAGGTGGGCGTCCATTATGCTTGGGTCCCCTTTTTGCACTACATGTACTGCATGTCCGGCACCATTCTTCCACATCTCGCCTCATACCTATCCAATAAAATCTTTGTCGTAGTGACTCAATGTCTTCTTAATTCCGAGATGTCCTCCTGTTAAATTATCATGGGATTGACGCAGCACAACTTCCCGTAACTTCCTCGGTATAAACTGTTTGCCAAGTCGTCACTTTCCCATCTGTAGTTTCCCATCTCCGTAC
>NW_013949171.1:0-949 GCF_000517525.1 Limulus polyphemus
TTATACTGAGAAGTGACCAGTTCTAGTGTCGAAAAGGACGGTGACTGTCCGACGGAGTGCTCGAACGTCTAAAGCGTAAACTTCCTCCACAGCTTGCTAAGCCTAATCCATATCCTTTCCAATATCATGTTGACAACAATAGGTAGGAGGAATATGACAGCAAACAAAATATTTTGGACATGCAATGTAATCTTGGCAAGTACCCGCAACAAGTTAGTAACAAAATGACGTAACACTGATAATATTTTATAATGTAAAAATTCAGGGTTTTAATCCTATGCTGGTCACAGCTAAAATAGACCGTAGTGCTGCTGTTTGATTAACAACAAACAACACAGAATGTTTTATTTTATTTATTTTCTGTTGATAATACAATTCCATGTGAATACTCAAGTGTCTATAGCGTTATTCGCTTCTATCGACAATAAAAGTCCATAGTTTCTTCTACCTAAACCTGCTGGACCAAATGGACCAGTAACTTGACAAGAAAAGGTAGGTGGAAAATCACAGCAAACTAAATCTCTTGGACATAAAATGTCATCTCGGCAAGTCCTCATTGCTTCATACAGTGAGTAAAATAACATTGTTAGAAAACATAATACTGATAATATTTTATAATTATTTCTATTGATCACTAGATATCTAGTTGTAAAGCCTAGCCGATAAACATAACGTTTAGAAAACTGTTAACATTACGTCAGTACCAAGTTTAATCACTGATGTACATTGTATATCAAAGTAAGATTTTTATTTGTTAGTTTGATTCAAGTTCCAGCAAGTAAGGCACATTATCTTTAATGTATAATATCATGTTTATCGTAACAAAGTATTGAAGTCTGACTTATTCATGGAATATAGCATGTTCAGTAAGAATTTGTTAAAAACGTTGTCACGTGATATCGTTGAATTTACAGTTAAGATCTAACAATCAATTCAATAGAAAATTAGC
>NW_013949172.1:0-800 GCF_000517525.1 Limulus polyphemus
AATTATTTCTTGATCATATAATATCTGCATTCATGTTCCATAAGCCTGTGACTAACATATGTAATTACACACTCTACTCCATCCTCCAACTTCAATTGAAATTGTTTCAGTATCCAATAATAAATTACAACATTTTTATGGATACACTAATACTGGAGTTTCTAATAAAACACCCTTCAGGGACTGAATGCTTTCTCACATTCCTCACTTCTTCTAAGGTGGATCTTAACTTTAGTGAGAGCCGATAACGTGTTGTGACCTTGGAAATGTTGACCATCAGCCACTGATAGTAAGACATGGAATCTAGAAAATTGAGGGCTTCTCACTTGGTCATAGGTTAATGCCAGTATCATACCACTGATATTTTAACTGGACTCGTGGAGATTCCATTTTTACTCAAGATATGAATACAAATTTAACTTCTGTGAAAATGAACACACATTTTGTTAGTTTCAAACATGTCTTTTTTCATCCCATGGAATACCATTTTCAGATTTTCAGCCGTAGACTCAGTTGTACACCCAACACCAAAACATCATCATTCACATAAATCAGGATACGTCTCTCATTTCAATTCCTTCAGTTTAAGCTTCACTCATGAGTTGATTACACAGTTTAAACAGCATGTCTTGAAATTCATATAGGCAGTTACTCATGCTGAAAACAGTCTTAGGCTTAGCTGCTCTTGTCATCCAGCTCAACTTGCCAGGTCTAATGTATTGAACTACCAGTCTCCTTCCATATTTAAGACATTCATCTATTCGAGGTAGTGAAAAGGTGTCAATGCTAGTTACCACACC
>NW_013949173.1:0-840 GCF_000517525.1 Limulus polyphemus
AAATTCGGTAACTAGAGTTACACCTAGTTGTTCATGCAGTAGTTGTACCAAGTAAGGCGAAAGACGAGTAGGTTGGTTACAAATTCAGTAACTAGAGTTACACCTAAGTGTTCATGGAGCAGTTGTACCAAGTAAGGCTGAAGATGAGTATGTTGGTTATAATTTCGGTAACTATAGTCACACCTAGGTGTTCATGTAGTAGTTGTGCCAAATAACGCTAAAGATGAGTATGGTGGTTAAAAATTCGGTAACTAGAGTTACACGTAGGTATTCGTGGAGTACTTGTACCAAATAACGGTACAGCTGAGTATGGGGGTTATAACTTCGGTAACTAGAGTTAAACCTAAGTGTCCATCGAGTAGTTGTACAAATTAAGGCTAAAGATGAGTTTGGTGGTTATAAATTCGGTAACTAGAGTGACACCTAGGTGTTCGTGGAGCTGTTGTACCAAATAACGCTAAAGATGAGTATGGTGGTTATAAATTCGGTAACTAGAGTTACACCTAGGTGTTCGTGGAGTTGTTGTACCAAATAACGCTAAAGATGAGTATGGAGTTTATAAATTCGGTAACTAGAATTAAACCTAAGTGTTCATGGAGTAGTTGTACAAAGTAATGCAAAAGATGAGTTTGGTGGTTATAAATTTCTGTAATTAAAGTTACACCTACGTGTTCATGGAGTAGTTGTACCAAGTAAGGCTAAACATGGGTATGGTGGTTATAAGTTCGGTAACTAGAGTTACACCTAGGTGTTCGTGGAGTTGTTGTGCCGAGTAAGGTTAACGATGAGTATGGTTATAAATTAGGTAACTAGAGTTACACAAAGGTTTTCGTGGAGTTG
>NW_013949174.1:0-740 GCF_000517525.1 Limulus polyphemus
CACCTTGTCTCCTGGTTCAAAGCTGACTTCAGTAGATCTCTTATCATAACATAGCTTCATGGAATCAGCAGACGTTTTCAAGTTTCAACGCACTTGATGGTGAATATCATCCATCCTTTCCGATAACACTTTCACAAACTCTGACACATTCTCAGGCAACTCTTCATAAGGTGGGCGTCTTGTTAACAGATCCACTGGCAACCGAAGTTCCCGACCAAACATCAACTTTGCTGGAGTGTATCCAGTGATTTCATGCTCTGCTGTCCTATAGGCCATCAACAGTGAAGGGAGTAAGACACCCCAGTCATCTTGGCGGCTATTACAAAACTTTGCCAATTCCTGTCCCAGTGTTCAGTTGTACTTTTCTACCATCCCATCAGACTGTGGGTGAAGTGGTGTTGTCCTGATCATTCGGATGCCAAACAACTTGCAGCATTCTTGGAACACGGCTGATTCAAAGTTACGGCCTTGATCTGAATGCAGTTCATATGGCATACCAAATCTGAAGAACAAATCACTAATAGCCGAAGCTACATTTGTAGCTTCCTGATTTGGTATTGCATATGCCTCAGGCCACTTGGTGAAATAATCCATCACCACACAAATGTACATCTTTCCAGCACGAGTTTGGAGCAGAGGACCAGCAATGTCGATGGCTACTCTTTCCATTGATGCACCAACTTGATATAACTTCATTGGAGCACGTCCCTTATGCTTGGGTCCCATTTTAGCACAACATG
>NW_013949175.1:0-950 GCF_000517525.1 Limulus polyphemus
AGGACTGTAATCACGTGTTAATATAATATACTTATCCACAATAACTAAAAGAGGCAACGTAGAGTGTAATGAAGTGTCAATATAATATACTTAACCTGATTAACTAGATGTGATAACGTAGACTGTATTGATGTGTTAATATAATAGACTTAACATCAATATCTAGATGTAGTAACGTGGACTGTAATGACGTGTTAATATGATATATTTAACCTCAAAAACTAGATGTGGCAACGTGGACTGTAATGACGTGTTAATATGATATATTTAACCTCAAAAACTAGATGTGACAACGTGGACGGTAAAGACATGTTAATATAATATACTTAAACACAATAACTAGATGTGGCAACGTGGACTGTATTGACATATTAATATAATATACTTAAACTCAATAACTAGATATGACAACGTGGACTGTAATGACATGTTAATATAATATACTAAAATTAAATAACTAGATGTGACAATGTGGACTGTAATGACATGTTAATATAATATACTAAAATTAAATAACTAGATATGGCAATGTGGACTTTAATGACATGTTAATACAATATAATTAACCTCAGTAACTAGATATGGCAACGTGTACTGTAATGACATGTTACTATAACATACTTAACCTCAATAACTAGATTTAATAACGTGGACTGTAATGACGTGTTAATATAATATACTTAACCTCATAAACTAGATGTGATAACGTGGGCTGCAATGATGTCTTAATATAATATACTTAACTTCAATAACTAGATCTGACAATGTGGACTGTAATTACTTGTTATTGTAATATACTTAATCACAATAACTAGATGTGGTAACGTGGACTCTAATGACGTGTTAATATGATAAATTTAACCTCAAAAACTAGATGTGGTAACGTGGACTGAAATGACATGATAATATAATTAGCCTCAATAACTAGACATGGCATCGTGTACTGTTAT
>NW_013949176.1:0-1531 GCF_000517525.1 Limulus polyphemus
TCCTATACCAAGTCATATTTTTCCATCATCATATTTTGTCACCAACGTTTCTTAACACGCATAATCTCGTGTCAAATTTCAACTTTTTTAGAATCTGAGATGTGTCTAAAACGTACCTTTGCACGAATTTAACGTGGAAGCTCCCGTATTTGTGTACGTCCCTCTTGGGCATCGGAAGCACTCCTTTAAGCCGTACAGATCACCGTAATGATCTTGCGGACAAGGAACGCATGCCATTTTCATGACTCCTTTAAACTGTCCTGGATGGCATGGATCTGAGAAATGGATCTTTATATGTAAATTTTGTAAACTTTCAGAACTAAAATAAATCCATTGCTTAGTTTATTCAAAATAGTTTTTTATTTTATTTTATGGGCTAAATGAAAATTAGAAATAAAATCAAAATCTCTGCTCATATGTCCGAAACAAAGCACGACTTACAACATTGGCTTTCTCTTAGCGTGTATCCTGTAGGGCAGTTCCCGCCTTTCTCAGGTTGAACATATGCTAAAGTAAGATACAAAATAGTTTATAGTTCATGTATTGACAATTTAAGAAACAACATTTTGCACTAATATTACCTTGTTATTACTTTCAAAAAGTTTAAAAAATCGTGAAAATTATTCTGTATTAAATAAAACAAAAGATGAAGATATGGGAGTAGAATTAGTTAAATTTGTTAGATTGTTTTTTAATAACATTATTGTCCGATTTATGACCTTTCCTGATAATGCATAATTAATTATTCGTTATGCTTATTATACCATAGCCATACTTGTTTTCAACCCATTTTAATCTTCTGTTTAAAAGAAACGAAAAAAGTGAAGCACGTCGAAGAACGTATTGCAAAAACTTTCGAAAATCTGAAATTATTTATATATTGGTGTTTTAAACTTTTCCTGCTCTACGTAGTTTAGTATTATTTGTGTTATTTATCTGTTTTGTTCTAGTTGTTTAAAACCAAGTTATTATTTGTATAATATGCATAGATATACCCTATGTAGTTCAGTAGTAAGCTTGAGAGCTTATAATGTTAAAAATCGCAGCTCGATACCCATGATGGGTACAGATCAGATAGCCCATGTTGTAGCTCTCCGCTTGAAACAAACAAACAATATATATTTATATTATTAAGGTTTACCTTTATGTTTTAACTTACTATTACTGTCAAGAATTGAATATAGTTTTCAAGCTCTTTGATATTTAATATTAATTATTATGTTTTATACACCAGCTAGTAAACAGTATATAGTGTTGTATTTATTATTGATTGTTGATACTCCACGTGTTTAATATTAACTTCCGATCAAACGGAGTCATCTACAAAGACCAGAACTAAAAATATACTCAGTGATGAGTATGGTTAATGAAATATACTATTATAACTTTCTCACTGATAATCAGTATAATGTATTGTTTCATCAGTTAGATGTGATATGTAGCTAAACCATGTCGCAGAATACTGGAACTGAGGCACGTGGCTTTATCAAAACAAACATTTTTCTTTAGTAACACTATAACATAAGCTAAT
>NW_013949177.1:0-905 GCF_000517525.1 Limulus polyphemus
TTCGGAAACTAGAGTTACATCTACGTGTTCGTGGAGTAGTTGTACCAAGTAAGGCTAAAGATGAGTATGGTGGTTATAAATTCGGAAAAAAGAGTTACACCTAGGTTTTCATGGAGTAGTTGTACCAAGTAAGGCTAAAGATGAGTATGGTGGTTATAAATTCGGTAACTAGAGTTACACCTAGGTGTTCGTGGAGTAGTTGTACCAAGTAAGGCTAAAGATGAGTATGGTGGTTATAAATTCGGAAAAAAGAGTTACATCCACGTGTTCGTGGAGTAGTTGTACCAAGTAAGGCTAAAGATGAGAATGTTGGATATAAATTCGGTAACTACAGTTACACCTAGGTATTTATGGAGTAGTTGTACCAAGTAAGGCTAAAGATGAGTATGGTGCTTATAAATTCTGTAACTAGAGTTACACCTAGGTATTCGTGGAGTTGTTGTACCAAGTAAGGCTAAAGATGAACATGGTGGTTATAAATTCTGTAACTAGAGTTGCGCCCTAAGTGTTCATGGAGTAGTTGTACCAAGTATGGCTAAATATAAATATGGTTGTTATAAATTCGGTAACTAGAGTTACATCTAAGTGTTCATGGAGTAGTTGTACCAAGTAAGGCTAAAGATGAGTATAGTGGTTAAAAATTCTGTAACTTGAGTTACATCTAGGTTTTATGAGGTATTTGTACCAAGTGAGGCTAAAGATGAGTATGGTGGTTATAAATTCGGTAACTAGAGTTTCACCTAAGTGTTCGTGGAGTTGTTGTACCAAATAACGCCAAAGATGACTATGGTGGTTACAAATTCAGTAACTACAGTTACACCTAGGTGTTCGTGGAGTTGTTGTACCAAATAACGCTAAAGATGAGTGTGGTGGTTATAAATTCGGTAACTAGAGTTACAACTAGG
>NW_013949178.1:0-1200 GCF_000517525.1 Limulus polyphemus
AGCTTGAGATAATAGAGCTGACATATGTTATATTACATACAACAATGTTAACTTGAGATAATAGAACTGACGTATGTTATACTACATACAACAATGTTAACTTGAGATAACATTGGTGGCGCAACTCATTTAGTATACAACAAAGTTTTAAGGTAACAGTGGCGAAATAATTCATATTATATAAAATGTTTTATTTTGAGATAACAGTGGCGATATAAATCTTATTACATACAATAACAACGTTTATTTGAGGTAACAGTGATTAAGTAATTCATGCTGCATACAACAATGTTGATTTTGAGATAATAGTGGCGACGTAATCCTTTTTACATACAACAATGTTGATTTTGAGATAATAGTGGCGACGTAATCATTATTACCTGCAAGAATGCTCATTCTGAGATAACAGTGGCGACGTAATTCCTATTACATACAAGAATGCTCATTTTGAGATAACAGTGACGACTGAATTCGTATTACATACAACAATGCTCATTTTGAGATAACAGTGACGACTGAATTCGTATTACATACAACAATGCTCATGTTGAGATAACAGTGACGACTGAATTCGTATTACATACAACAATGCTCATGTTGAGATAACAGTGACGACTGAATTCGTATTACATACAACAATGCTCATGTTGAGATAACAGTGACGACTGAATTCGTATTACATACAACAATGCTATATAGGAGAAACTTGCTGACCCGCACATGATGGTATATCTGAACACGCACGTGACATCCCAAACCTCAATACTAACAATACTATTACAGAACACTATGGAAAAAGAACATGGCCTACCACAAGTGGATAACATCTTATCGGATGTCAAGATCCGAATGTCATAATTTTCTGACAGAAAAATTAAAGAATCCATTTTAATCAAGAAAAAGAATAACTGCAAAGGTTGGTCTTTAGTGTAGGGACGTTAATAGCGTTCTTAAGATTTGAATATCTTGAATTTTGACGAAGTCTCTATACACACTTATAAGGGTTGAAATATACGTTCAGACATTGTATGGATATAATAAGATGAGGTTATAGGTATGAAGGTTATAACTTATAGGTTATAGGTATGAGGTTATAGGTATGAAGGTTATAAATTATAGGTTATAGGTATGAGGTTATAGGTATGAAGGTTATAAATTATAGGTTATAGGTATGAAGGTTATAACTTATAGGTTATAGGT
>NW_013949179.1:0-746 GCF_000517525.1 Limulus polyphemus
CCATTATGAAAGTCATTAAAATATAGTGTTAAGAAAGACTAAAAATACCGCTATCAAAGTCGAAAATATCTAGTCTAAGAAGGCCTAAAAAGACAGTTATGAAAGTCGACAAAATCGAGTGGACGAAAACTAAAAACACGTTTTCAAAGTCAAAAAAATCTAGTTGAAAACGGTCTAAAAGGAACCTTGTCAATGTCAACAAAATCTGGAGGAAGGAAGACTAAAAGACCGTTATAACATTCGACAAAATATAGTGGAAAACAGACTAAAACGACCAATATCAATGTCAACAAAATCTAGTGGAAGGAAGACCAAAAGTCCGTTAAAACAGTCGACCAAATATAGTTGAAAACTGACTAAAATGACCAATATCAATGCCAACAAAATCTAGTGAAAGGAAAACTAAAAGACCTTTATAACAGTCGACAAAATATAGTTTAAGAAGGATTAAAAATACCATTATGAAAGTCATTAAAATATAGTGTAAGAAAGACTAAAAATACCGCTATCAAAGTCGAAAATAACTAGTCTAAGAAGGCCTAAAAAGTCAGTTATGAAAGTCGACAAAATCGTTTCTTCCACTCTAGATTTTTTGACTTTGAAAACGTGTTTTTAGAAGGTTCCTTTTAGTCCGTTTTCCAGTTGACATTGATCCTTCCTCCAGATTTTAATACTAAAATTTTCCAATATATTTTGTCGACTGTTATAAACTGTCCCTGACTAAAACGACCCATATCAATGTCAAG
>NW_013949180.1:0-941 GCF_000517525.1 Limulus polyphemus
GTGTACTATCACTAAAGGGTCACCAGAATTAACGATACTGTGTACTATCAATAAGAAGACACGAGATTTAACGATACTGTGTACTATCAATAAGAAGACACAAGATTCAACAATAATGTGTACTTGCGATAAGAAGACAAAAGATTTAACAATACTGTGTACTTTCAATAAGAAGACACAAGATTTAACGAATATGTGTACTGTCAATAAGAAGGTAAAAGATTTAACAATACTGTGTATTATCAAGAAGAATACAAACGTTTTAAAAATACTGTGTAGTATCACTAAAGGGCCACAAGAATTAACGATACTGTGTACTATCAATAAGAAGACACAAGATTTAAAAATACTGTGTGATATCAATAAGAAGACACAAGATTTAACAATACTATGTAAGCTCAATAAGAAGACAAATATTTAACAATACTGTGTACTGTCGATAAGAAGACACAAGATTTAACGATACTGTGTATTATCAATAAGAAGACAAACGTTTTAACAATACCAGTGTACTATCACTAAAGGGTCACCAGAATTAACGAAACTGTGTACTATCAATAAGAAGACACGAGATTTAACGATACTGTGTACTATCAATAAGAAGACACGAGATTTAACAATACTGTGTACTATCAATAAGAAAACACCAGAATAAACAATCCTATGTACTATCATAAGAAGACACAAGATTTAACGATACTGTGTTCTATCAATAACATGACACCAGATTGAACAATAATGTGTACTTACGATAAGAAGACACAAGATTTAACAATACTGTGTACTATGAATAAGAAGACACAAGATTAAACGATACTGTGTACTATCAATAAGAAGACACAAGATTTAACGATACTGTTTACTGTCAATAAGATGACACAAGATTTAACAATACTGTGTACTGTCAATAAGAAGACACAAGATTTTACAATACTATGTAC
>NW_013949181.1:0-777 GCF_000517525.1 Limulus polyphemus
AAACACTTAGGTTTAACTCTGGTTACCGAATTTATAACCTCCAGACTCATCTTTAGCGTTATTTGGTTTAACAACTCCACGAACACTTAGGTGTAACTCTAGTTTACGAATTTATATCCACCATATTCATCTTTAGCCTTACTTGGTACAACTACTCCATGAACACTTGGATGTAACTCTATTTACCGAATTTGTAACCACCATACGCATCGTTAGTGTTATTTGGTACAACAACTCCACGAATACCTAGGTGTAACTCTAGTTACCTAATTTATAACCACCATACTCATCGTTAGCCTTACTTGGTACAACAACTCCACGAACACCAAAGTGTAACTCTAGTTACCGAATATATAACCACCATACTCATCTTTAGCGTTATTTGGTACAACAACTCCACGAATACCTAGGTGTAACTCGAGTTACCGAATTTATAACCACCATATTCATCTTTAGCCTTACTTGGAACAATTACGCCATGAACACTTAGGTGTAACTCTAGTTACCGAATTTATAACCACCATACTCACCTTTAGCCTTACTTGGTACAACTACTCCATCAACAAATAGGTGTAACTCTAGTTTCCGATTTTATAACCACCATACTCATCCTTAGCCTTACTTGGAACAATTACTCCATGAACACTTAGGTTTAACTCTGGTTACAGAACTTATAACCCCCATACTTATCTTTAGCGTTATTTGGTACAACAACTCCACTTCGGTAACTAGAGTTACACCTAGGTGTTCTTTTGTAACCACCATACTCATCTGTAG
>NW_013949182.1:0-1001 GCF_000517525.1 Limulus polyphemus
AAGAAATCATTAATAGCCGAAGCTACAGTTGTAGCTTCCTGATTTGGTATTGAATATGCCTCCGGCCACTTGGTGAAATAATCCATCACCACACAAATGTACCTGTTTCCAGCACGAGTTTGGGGCAAAGGACCAGCAATGTCAATGGCTACTCTTTGCATTGGTGCACCAACTTGTTATAACTTCATTGAAGCACATCCCTTATGCTTGGGTCCCCCTTTTAGCACAACATGTATTGCAGGTCCTGCACCATTCTTCCATATCCTGCCTCATACCTATCCAGTAAAATCTCTGCCGTAGGTGACTCAATGTCTTCTTAACTCCGAGATGTCCTCCTGTTACAGTATCATGGGATTGACGCAACACAACTTCCCGTAACTTTCTCGGTATAACTGTTTGCCAAGTCGTCACTTTCCCATCTGCAGTTTCCCATCTCTGGACAAGAATACCATCTTCAAGCTTCAACTGGTCCCATTGTGCCCAATAGTTCTTTGTCACAAGGCTTAGACTAGACACCTTCTCCCAAGCAGGGTGCAAAACACTTGCTTTTAGAAAATCAATTATTGGCTTCAAATCTTGGTCTTTCTCCTGCTCTGATTTAATATCTATACCTGGTTTCATTTCACCATCATCAACTCCTTCAGTTACTTCGACTTCAGCTTGCTGACACCTAATTAGTTCAACCTCTCTTTTAACAGTTACTGGAACTTGGCCTTTGTTGTTCCCAAACGTCATTTTATCAAATTAATTACAAACTTTCTCGGTAGTAGATAGTCCAATCCTAATATGCATTCGTCTTCAATGTCAGCCAAGTATACTTTGTGTCTGTCCTTTATGCCCATGAGCTCAATAGTTACCCACACTGGTCCCCACAACCTTGCAGAATGTCCATTCACACCACAAAGCTTCTGTATGGCTTCTGGTACTCCTTCGTGATGTAACACCTTGATGCTCACAAGGGTTTGCTGAGATGCAGAATCTATGAAAAAGTTGCACTTTTG
>NW_013949183.1:0-779 GCF_000517525.1 Limulus polyphemus
CGACCACGCGATCTCGGATCTCGACTTTTGTTCTAACAAAGTTCTGTGAAGCAAAGTGAGGTGAACCTTACACAAATTGTCTTAACAAAACTATCGTCAGACCTTCTATTGACGTGTGCATTAGCGTTGAATGTGTTTGATGGACCAGTTGAGGTCCTAAATGTGCCGCTATATGAGATTGTCCACTTCCATGGTGAATATTAAAGGCTATATTATTCGAAATATTGTCCTGTGATTCTACACTGAAACAATAATGGTACAGTTCGTATATATGTTGGCACTACATACCAATAGCATATAAAGGACTAAATTTGATAATGTAAAAAGCATACATTTCTTATATTGTATAGCAGATACAATTTCACTTGAAACTGACTGATCCTGGAAAATCATATTTTTTAAATAAATTTTACGTTTTATATCATTTTCTTTAGGCGTTAAAAAGTATATTTTAAGGTCATCTTTACTCATCTTTTCATACGTTTAATTTTATAATACTGAAAATGTTTTGAAAAATATCACCAGAGCTGTAAACACCGAATAATTACTACACGTTTTACAGTTGCAATTATATTGTATGATTATATGAATGCTCTATATTTATTATCGTATGTATATATATTTTTTGTGTATTTTAAAAGTATAAAATACTGACATTAATTGCATAGAAAAGTTAGCAAGATGGTAATTTGACCCTTGGTATCAGTTTTTTTTGTGTATTTTAAAAGTATAAAGTACTGACATTAATTGCATAGAAAAGTTAGCAAGATGGTAATTTG
>NW_013949184.1:0-766 GCF_000517525.1 Limulus polyphemus
TGTCTTCTTATTGACAGTAAACAGTATCGTTCAATTTTGCGTCTTCTTATCGACAGTACACAGTATTTTTAAACCTTGTGTCTTCTTATTGACAGTACACAGTATTGTTAAATCTTGTGTGTTCTTAGTGATAATACACAATATCGTTAAATCTTGTGGCTTGTTAGTTATAGTACCCAGTATCGTTAAATCTTATGGCTTCTTATTGACAGTACATAGTATTGTTAAATATTGTGTCTTCTTATTCACAGTACACAGTATTGCTAAATCTTGTATCTTCTTATTGACAGTACATAGAATTGTTAAATATTGTGTCTTCTTATTGACAGTACACAGTATTGTTAAATCATGTGTTTTCTTATTGATAGTACACAGTATCGTTAAATCTTGTGGCTTCTTATTGACAGTACACTGTATTGTTAAATCTTGTGGCTTGTTAGTGATAGTACACATTATATTTAAATCTTCTCTTCTCATTGATAGTACAATGTATTGTTAAATCTTGCGTCTTCTTATCAACAGTACACAGTATTGTTAAATCATGTGTGTTCTTAATGATAGTACACAGTATCGTTAAACCTTGTGGCTTGTTAGTGAAAGAACACTGTTTCGTTAAATCTTGTGGCTTTTTAGTAATAGTACACAGTATCGTTAAATCTTGTCTTTTTATTGATAGTACATAATATTGTTAAACCTTGTGTCTTCTTATTGACAGCACACACTATTGTGCCTTCGTATTGATAGTACACAGTAATGTTAAATATTG
>NW_013949185.1:0-813 GCF_000517525.1 Limulus polyphemus
AAGAAAGCCAATAAAGTAGTAAGAAAAGGACCACAAAAGTCGCAAAAATGATAATACGAAGCTAGAATTTTACTTGTAAATACGCAAGTATGCAACAAACGTTCATATAACATTTTGAAAAGATCCGTCCAAATAGAACGAAGTACTGGTACAAAACGCAAAACCTTTCATAACTCCCTTAAAATGAGCCGTAGAAGAGTGAAACTCTGCATATAACATACCAAACGCAAAACCTTCCATAACTCCCTTAAAATGAACCGTAGGAGGTTGAAACTGTGCATATAACTGTGCAACGATAGAGTGTACCTACATACCTAATTTGGTAAAGAACCATCAATTCAAGACTCTCTCGTAACACGAAATCGAGAAACAATCAGTAACCAAAAGCTTCACTGCATTACACATACGCTATCAGTGAAGCCAATAAAAGAGTAACAAAAAAGGACCCCGAAAATCGTAAATTTAATAATAGAAAGTTTGAATTTTGTAAATAAATGTAAAACATTCGCACGAACCTTGCATAAAATTTTTTAAGAAGATTCGTCTAAATGTGACGAAGTACTGGTACAAAACGCTAAACCTTTCATAACTCCCTTTATACGAATAGTAGGAAGGTGAAACTTCGCATGATACTGTGGAACGAACTAGTTAATATACATACCGAATTTGGTTAAGATCCATCGATTTAGTAACCTGTGGTAGCAGATAATCGATAACAGAGCAGAATCAAAAACATTCACTGCAGTACACATAATCTTTCAGAAAGCCAATAAAGTAATAAGAAAAGGACCACAAAAGTCGCAATAATGATAA
>NW_013949186.1:0-859 GCF_000517525.1 Limulus polyphemus
GGGCACACAGTATTGTTAAATGTTGTGTTTTCTTATTGACAATACACAGTATCGTTAAATCTTGTGTCTTCTTATTGACAGTACACAGTATTGTTATATCTTGTGTCTTCTTATTGAAAGTACACAGTATTGTTTTATCTTGTGTCTTCTTATTGAAAGTACACAATATCGTTAAATTTTGTGTCTTCTTATTGACAGTACACAGTTTCGTTGAATCTTGTGTCTTCTTATTGACAGTACACAGTATCGTTAAATCTTGTGTCTTCTTATTGACAGTACACAGTATTGTTATATCTTGTGTCTTCTTATTGACAGTACACAGTGTCGTTAAATCTTGTGTCTTCTTATTGACAATACACAGTATTGTTATATCTTGTGTCTTCTTATTGAAAGTACACAATATCGTTAAATCTTGTGTCTTCTTATTGACAGTACACAGTATCGTTAAATCTTGTGTCTTCTTATTGACAGTACACAGTATCGTTAAATCTTGTGTCTTTTTATTGACAGTACCCAGTATCGTTAAATCTTGTGTCTTCTTATTGACAGTACACAGTATCGTAAAATTTTGTGTTTTCTTATTGACAGGACACATTATTGTTAAATCTTGTGTTTTCTTACTGACAGTACACATTATCGCTGAAATTGTGTCTTCTTATTGACAGTATACAGTATAGTTAAATCTTGTGTCTTCTTATTGACAGTACACAGTATCGTTAAATCTTGTGTCTTCTTATTGACAGTACACAGTATTGTTAAATATTGGGTCTTCTTATGGACAGTACACAGTATCGTAAAATATTGTGTCTTCTTATTGACAGAACACATTATTGTTAAATCTTGTGTTTCTTACTGACAG
>NW_013949187.1:0-796 GCF_000517525.1 Limulus polyphemus
TTATGAGGTTATCCCCCGTTTTCTCAGGGAATCGGCGATTACTGAATTGGTATTGACTAATAATAGTGATCTCACCAAGGAATTTGTTGGTAAATGTTTCCGTCAACTTTATTCGGCTCTACCCCAAGATTGGACATCCTGTCTTTCTTCTCGATTACCTTCCGGAGGAAGCTTCCCCACACGTGTTTTGTATTTTACACGTAATAATGGTTTGGATTTAAGTTTATTTCAGGGTCTTTCCTTGCGAAAGATATTTATTGCTTTACAGAATAATTTTCACCCCCATGTACCGCATCAGTTTTGGAGAAGCTTGTGTTCCTTCTGTGGTGTGGATAGAGAAACTATTGCTCATTTGTTTTTCCAATGTTCCAAAAAACACGATATGTGGAATTTAGTTTTTAGTTTGTTGAAGATAGTTTTAGGCCATAGCATAATGGACCAAGAAAAAGAACAGGTGGCTTTCTTTGGAATTTTACCCCATTTGAGTTCGAATCACTTCAAGATTGTTACGCTTGTGTTCGTGTATAGCTAAGTTTGTGATTTATTCTGCTCGTAGTAAGGTACTATCACGTGGTGTTGGTGTTCATTTTGTGAATATCTTTAAAGCTAAATTTATTTCGATTTTTTAAGGTTTGGTTACGATACAAATTGTCAGATTTTTATAATATTTATCGCGATTCTGGGCATTTGGTAAGTGAAGGTGTTTAGGGTTACATCCTATGTCGTGATTTGGTATGATATTATTATTTGATTTTTCATGTTTAACAGTTTATATCATCTTAATTTTATTAATTTT
>NW_013949188.1:0-971 GCF_000517525.1 Limulus polyphemus
TGTCTTCTTATTGACAGTACACAGTATAGTTAAATCTTGGTCTTTTTATTGACAGTACACAGTATAGTTAAATCTTGGTCTTTTTATTGACAGTACACAGTATCGTTAAATCTTGTGTCTTCTTATTGACAGTACACAGTATCGTTAAATCTTGTGTCTTCTTATTGACAGTACACAGTATCGTTAAATCTTGTGTCTTCTTATTGACAGTACACAGTTATCGTTAAATCTTGTGTCTTCTTATTGACAGTACACAGTTATCGTTAAATCTTGTGTCTTCTTATTGACAGTACACAGTATCGTTAAATCTTGTGTCTTCTTATTGACAGTACACAGTATCGTTAAATCTTATGTCTTTTTATTGATAGTACACAGTATTATTAAATCGTGTGTCTACTTATTGACAGTAAACAGTTTTCTTAAATCTTATGTCTTCTTATTGACAGTACACAGTATTGTTAAATCTTGTGTCTTTTTATTGATAGTACACAGTATTGTTAAAACGTGTGTCTACTTATTGACAGTAAACAGTTTTTTTAAATCTTATGTCTTCTTATTGAAAATACACAGTATCGTTAAACCTTGTGTCTTCTTATTGGAAGTACACAGTATCGTTACATCTTGTGTCTTCTTTTTGACAGTACACAGTATCGTTAAATCTTGTGTCTTCTTACTGACAGTACACAGAATCGTTAAATTTTGTGTCTTTTTATAGATAGTACACAGTATTGCTAAATCTTGTGTCTTCTTATTGAGAGTACACAGTATTGTTAAATCTTGTGTCTTCTTATTGACAGTGCACAGTATCGTTAAATCTTGTGTCTTCTTATTGACACTACACAGTATCGTTAAGTCTTGTGTCTTCTTATTGACAGTACACAATATTGTTAAATCTTGTGTCTTCTTATTGAAAGTACACAGTATCGTTAAATCTTGTGTCTTCTTATTGACAGTACACAGTATCGTTAAAT
>NW_013949189.1:0-768 GCF_000517525.1 Limulus polyphemus
CATTTAACACGTTATTCCAACACACATCATTTTTTTTAATTTAAATATTTGTTTTATGACTTTGTTTACGATTTTTAAAATAAGGTTAATTTACTGTCTGACTTCACAGAATAGATAAATTAATTAATTCATTGCGTATTGTTGTTGATTAATTTACTCCAAACATGTATATATTTAGAGGGTGTATCCAGCAGTTGTATAAAATAATAATAATTAAATATATCTTTAATGGTTCTTGGAATTAGTAAGCACGTGTCGTTTGGTAGTTGTTAAGCCAAACAATGGGCTATCTGTGCTGTTCTCACTGCGGGAATCGAAACTTTATTTTTAGAATTATAAGCCCCTAAACTTGGGAGGCTCCTCTATAAACAGGTTGATGGAAAGATAAATCCATAAACTGTTAAAATTAATGTACAATCATTAAACATTTCTCGCACTTAAAAACTGATAGTAGAGCTAGACAAGTTTCCTAATTTTGTGTATGTTGTTGTATTAATCCAGTAACTTTAGCAAAGGTGGTTGTTATAAGTATTTACCTTCTAACACATGGTTCGCGATAACTGTTTTCTGGACTTGCATCCCCGACGTTATTGTCCAGTATTTAGCCGTGCACTTGTACACACCGATATCGGCAGTCTGAAAGTCGTGGATCGTTAAGTCGCCGGTGTCTTCGTTTACTTGGATTTTGTCATAAATATTTTCTATGACACCCTTCGGACCTGTCCACGTGTAGCCGAAAACACCAGTGATTGAATGTTCGAGCTCGTA
>NW_013949190.1:0-761 GCF_000517525.1 Limulus polyphemus
CCAGGAGCATTTACAAAGTTCGAACATTACAAATCATTTAAATTCATTAGATTTTTATTGGGCATTAGTATTGTTACGAAAACAGTATATAACTTCATCGTGGAAAACTCGGCGTGGGTGGCTCGTGAATAACGAAGGACAAAGCTTGCTAGTTCCCCGTGAAACAAATCGTACCTACATCAACTCGTAATTAACTTGCTCATCGTGAACCCACGATAAGATATCAAAGAAGTTCAAAACTAGAAAGTTTATTCGTTTGTTTGAAGATAAGACAAAGCTACACAATGGGCTATCTGTGCTCCGCCCATCACGGGTATCGAAACCCGTACTCTAGCTTTGTAAATCCGCAGACATCCCTCTGTACTACTGGAGGGCCCAGATTAGAAAAAATACTTTATATTGCTTGAAGTTTGTAAAATTTTTGTTTATAAGTCAGTGTGTGTGTAATAACTATTTGTAATAACCGTTATTGTAAATTGCATTGTTGTTTGCATATTGAAACATATTTGTATTATAAAAAAAGAAAACTTTGTGTATCAATCTTGTTTGAAAATATAATAAATTTAAATTATATCGGTTATGTTTAACTACTAAATTTAAATTACCATTGAGCTCGGTTTCAGACTATTCGAAATTGTAATACGTAACATTATACATAACTGTATATTAAGCTCAGTCTTTACTCGAAATTGTCAGTTTATTGTAGACTTGTTTTCTGTTTATACCTTGAATAGCTTTGCATGAAATTAAAAATAAATCAG
>NW_013949191.1:0-721 GCF_000517525.1 Limulus polyphemus
GTGCTACAACATGACTAGATCTCAAGGTTCTCTCGAATTGTCAGATTTTGTTAGAGGAAGGATAGTTGGTCAAGCAGATGATGGAGTAAGTCAGCGGCAAATTTCGCAGAATTTGGGAATCCCGCTTTCGACGGTCAACAGAATCATCGTGCAGTTCAGGAAACACGGCAAAGAAACAATTGAGCAGCGTCCGGGTCGTCCTGGTCCATCGGAGAGGACAAAAAGGGCTGTCAAGAGGAGCATCAAAATGGATCCCAGATTAACGACTGCAGAAGTGGCCAAAGTTGGTGGGATAAGCCCGAAATCTGTTCAACGGATTCTCCACAGATTGAGTTATCGTTGCAGAGCAGCTAGACGGAAGCCCTTATTAAGACGTGTCAAAATAATCAAACGAAGAAGTGGGCAAATGATATGATGACCAAGCCTCTGGACTTTTGGAAGACCGTATTGTTCTCAGACGAATCAAGATTCGCTCAATTTTCGGATAGTGGAAGGATATGGGTCTGGAGAATGCCTCACCAAGAGTTTTGACTCAACAGATTGCAGCCAACTGTGAAGCATGATGGTTTCAGCGTGATGGTTTGGGGAGCTGTTTGGGTGGTGGGCGATCGAACTTAGTGGAGTGCGTTGACAACATAAATTTTGCGAAATACGTCGAAATATTGGAAGAAGGACTCTTGCTACTTTATTCCTCAGGTTTCGTGGACAAGACACAAATGCT
>NW_013949192.1:0-870 GCF_000517525.1 Limulus polyphemus
AGATAGTACACAGTATTGCTAAATCGTGTGTCTTCTTATTGAAAGTGCACAGTATCGTTAAATCTTGTGTCTTCTTATTGACAGTACACAGTATCGTTAAATCTTCTGTCTTCTTATTGACAGTACACAGTATCGTAAAATCTTGTGGTTTCTTATTGACAGTACACAGTATCGTTAAATCTTGTGTCTTTTTATTGATAGTACACAGTATTGCTAAATCGTGTGTCTACTTATTGAAAGTACACAGTATCGTAAAATCTTGTGTCTTCTTGTTGAAAATACACAGTATCGTTAAATCTTGTGTCTTCTTATTGACAGTACACAGTATCGTTAAATCTTCTGTCTTCTTATTGACAGTACACAGTATTGTTAAATCTTGTTTCTTCTTATTGACAGTACACAGTATCGTTAAATCTTGTGTCTTCTTATTGACAGTACACAGTATCGTTAAATCTTGTGTCTTCTTATTGACAGTACACAGTATCGTAAAATCTTGTGTCTTCTTATTGACAGTACACAGTATCGTTAAATCTTGTGTCTTTTTATGATAGTACACAGTATTGCTAAATCGTGTGTCTTCTTATTGACAGTACACAGTATCGTTAAATCTTGTGTCTTCTTATTGACAGTACACAGTATCGTTAAATCTTGTGTCTTCTTATTGACAGTACACAATATCGTTAAATCTTGTGTCTTCTTATTGACAGTACACAGTATCGTTAAATCTTGGTTCTTTTCATAGATAGTACACAGTATTGCTAAATCGTGTGTCTTCTTATTGAGAGTACACAGTTTTGTTAAATCTTGTGTCTTCTTTTTGACAGTACACAGTATTGTTAAATCTTGTGTCTTCTTATTGACAGTACACAG
>NW_013949193.1:0-795 GCF_000517525.1 Limulus polyphemus
AAAGTATTGTTAAATCTTTTGTCTTCTTATTCACAGTACACAGTTTCGTTAAATATTGTGGATTGTTAGTGATAGTACACAGTATCGTTAAATCTTGTGTCTTCTTATCGACAGTACAGAGAATTGTTAAATCTTGTGTCTTCTTATTGACAGTACACAGTATCGATAAATCTTGTGGCTTGTTATTGATAGTACACAGTATCGTTAATTCTTATGGCTTGTTATTGATAGTACACAGTATCGTTAAATCTTGTGTCTTCTAATTGACAGTACACAGTATTGTTAAATTTTGTGTCTTCTTATTGACAGTACACAGTATCTTTAAATCTTGTGGCTGGTTAGTGATAGTACACAGTATCGTAAAATCTTGTCTTCTTATTGATAGTATATAGTATCGTTAAATCTTTTGTCTTCTTATTGACAGTACACAGTATTGTTAAATCTTGTGTCTCTTATTGATATCACACAGTATTGTTAAATCTTGTGTCTTCCTATTGATAGTACACAGTATCGTTGCTTCTTGTTGCCATTTAGTGATACTACACAGTATTGTTAAAACGTTTTTCTTTTTATTGATAATACACAGTATCGTAAAATCCTGTGTCTTCTTATCGACAGTACCCAGTATTATTAAATCTTGTGTTTTCTTATTGACAGTACACAGTATTGTTAAATCTTGTGTCTTTTTATCGACAGTACACAGTATTGTTAAATCTTGTGTTTTCTTATTGAAAGTACACAGTTTTGTTAAATCTTGTGTCTTGTTGTTGACAGTACACAGTATTGTTAAGTCTC
>NW_013949194.1:0-781 GCF_000517525.1 Limulus polyphemus
TCATTGTCCAATACGAACAGTTCTTACAACTCTGATTTCCTTTATTCCATGTGTCTTGAATCATTATCCAATACTAACAGATCTTATAACTCTGATTTCTTGTATTCCTTGTGTCTTTAATCATTGTCCAGTACTAACGGATCTTATAACTCAGATTTCCTGTATTCCATGTGTCTTGAATCATTGTCCAATATGAACAGATCTTACAACTATGATTTCCTGTATTCCTTGTGTCTTGAATCATTGTCCAATATGAACAGATCTTATAACTCTGATTTCTTTTATTCCTTGTGTCTTGAATCATTGTCCAATACGAACAGATCTTATAACTCTGATTTCCTTTATTCCTTGTGTCTTGAATCATTGTCCAATACAAACAGATCTTATAACTCAGAAATTCCTGTATTCCTTGTGTCTTGAATCATTGTCCAATACTAACAGATCTTACAACTCTGATTTCCTTTATTCCTTGTGTCTTGAATCATTGTACAATACTAACAGATCTTATAACTCAGATTTCCCTTGTTCCTTGTGTTTTGAATCATTGTCCAATACGAACAGATCTTATAACTCATATTTCCTGTATTACTTGTGTCTTGAATCATTGTCCAATACGAACAGATCTTACAACTTTGATTTCCTTTATTCCTTGTGTCTTTAATCATTGTCCAATACTAACAGATCTTACAACTCTGATTTCCTGTATTCCATGTGTCTTGAATCATTGTACAATACGAACAGATCTTATAACTCAGATTTCCCTTGTTCCTTGTGTCTTGAA
>NW_013949195.1:0-721 GCF_000517525.1 Limulus polyphemus
ACTGCATTTAGTTATGACCAAGGTCTCTGGCAATACCGTGTGATGCCATTCGGGATTAGCAATGATCCTGCAACATTTGAGAGGCTGATGGAAAGAGTACTGGAAGGCCTACGATGGAGGATAGCCCTAGTGTACCTGGATGATATCATTGTATTTGCAACAACTTTTGATGAGGAAATGTCCCGGCTAGAAAAAAGTATTCAAGCGTTTGAAAGCAGCAAATCTCAAACTCCATCCCAAGAAATGCCACTTCTTCCAGAAAGAGGTGCTTTACTTAGGTCACATTGTAAGAGAGCATGGTGTGCAAACTTATCCTGACAAGGTTAACGCAGTGCATAATTAGCCAACACCAGACAATGTGGGAGAGTTAAGAAGTTTTTTGGGACTCTGTACCTATTACCGGAAATTTGTGAAGGACTTTGAAACTATAGCTGTTACACTACATGATTTGACAAGAAAAGGCCAGAAGTTTGAATGGACAGTTTCTTGCCAGCATGCTTTCAAGACTTTTAAAGAAAAATTGGCCTCAGCCCCACTTTTAAAGCTTCCAGATCCCTCACTGCCGCACATACTGGATTGTGATGCTAGTAATGTCGGAATTGTAGGAGTGTTGTCTCAGAAAGTGGGCGAAAACGAACATGTGGTGGCCTACTTCAGTAGGGTTTTGAGTAGACCAGAGAGGAACTACTGTGTAACATGAAGGGAACTCCTTGATATAGTA
>NW_013949196.1:0-1663 GCF_000517525.1 Limulus polyphemus
ATGAGTTAATTAACACATTGGCTGCAGAATAAAGTCAACAGTGGTTCATAGAACGATATTGGTTATTGTTTCCTGTTTAATCCACTCGGACTTAAGGAAACACATGTAGATATGTTGTAAATATATGAGTTAATTAACACATTGGCTGCAGAATAAAGTCAACAGTGGTTCATAGAACGATATTGGTTATTGTTTCCTTTTTAATCCACTCGGACTTAAGGAAACACATGTAGATATGTTGTAACTAGATGAGTTAATTAACACATTGGGTGCACAATAAAGTCAACAGTGGGTCTTAGAACGATACTAGTTATTGTTTCCTATTTAATCGACTCGGACTTAAGGAAACACATGTCGATATGTTGTAAATGGATGAGTTAATTAACACATTGGCTGCAGAATAAAGTCAACAGTGGCTCATAGAACGATACTAGGTATTGGGTCCTATAAAATCTACTCGGATTTAAGGAAACACATGTAGATATGTTGTAAATATATGAGTTAATAAACATATTGGCTGCAGAAAAAGTCAAGAGTGGGTCATAGAACGATACTAGTTATTGGGTCCTATATAATCCACTCGGACATAAAAAACACAAGTAGATATGTTGTAAATAGATGAGTTAATTAACACGACTGCAGACTAAAGTCAACAGTGGGTCATAGAACGAAATTAGTTATTGGGGCCTATTTAATCCATTCGGACTTAAAAACACATGTTGATATGTTGTAAATAGATGAGTTAATTAACACATTGATTGCAGACTAAAGTCAACAGTGAGTCGTAGAACGATACTAGCAATTGGGTTATCTACATGTGATTCCATAATTCCGATTGGATTAAATAGGACATGTGTTTTTTAAGTCAGAGTGGATTAAATAGGTCCTAATAACTAGTATCGTTCTGTTATCCACTGTTAAGTTTATTCAGCAGCCAATGTGTTAATTAACTCATCTATTTACAACATATCTACATGTGTTTCCCTTATTCCGACTGGATTAAATAGGATCCAATTGCTAGTATCGTTCTTCGACTCACTGTTGACTTTAGTCTGCAGACAATGTGTTAATTAACTCATCTATTTACAAAATATCTACATGTGTTTCCTTAAGTACGAGTGGATTAATTAGGACCCAATAGCTAGTATAGTTCTATGACCCACTGATGACTTAAGTCAGCAGCCAATGTGTTAATTAAGTCATCTATTTACAACAAAAGATATGTTGTAAATAGATAAGTTAATTAACACATTGACTGAAGACTAAATTCAACAGTGAGTCGTAGAACGATACTAGCAATTGGGTCCTATATAATCCAGTCGGACTTAAGGAAACCCATGTAGATCTTTTGTAAATATATGAGTTAATTAACACATTGCCTGCAGACTAAAGTCAACAGTGGGTCATAGAACGTTATTAGTTATTGGGACCTATTTAATGCACTCGGACTTATAAAACACATGTAGATATGTTGTAAATATATGAGTTAATTAACACATTGGCTGCAGAATAAAGTCAACATTGGGTCTTAGAACGATAGTAGTTATTGTTTGATATGTTGTAAATGGATGAGTTAATTAACACATTGGCTGCAGAATAAAGTCATCAGTGGGTCATAGAACGATACTAGCTATTGGGTCCTATTTAATCCACTCGGACTTAA
>NW_013949197.1:0-681 GCF_000517525.1 Limulus polyphemus
ACAAGATTTAACGACACTGTGTACTATCACTAACAAGCCAAAAGATTTAACGATACTATGTACTGTCAATAAGAAGACACGAGATTTAATAATACTGTGCACTGTCAATAAGAAGACACTAGATTTAACAATACTGTTCACTTTATATAAGAAGACACAAGATTTAACGATACTGTGTACTATCAATAACAAGACATAGGATTTAACGATACTGTGTACTGTCAATATGAAGACACGAGATTTAACAATACTGTGTACTGTCAATAAGAAAACACGAGATTTAACGATGCTGTGTTCTATCAATAAAAAGACACAAGTTTTAACAATGCTGTGTATTGTCAATAAGAAGACACATGATTTAACGATACTGTGTACTATCAATAATAAGCCATAAGATTTAACGATACTGTGTACTGTCAATAAGAAGATACAAGATTTAACAATATTGTGTACTGTCAATAAGAACACACAAGATTTAACAATACTATGTACTATCAAAAAGAAGACAAGATTTAACAATACTGTGTACTATCACTAACAAGCCACAAGATTTAACGATACTGTGTACTGTCAATAAAAAGACACGAGATTTAACAATACTGTGTACTGTCAATAAGAAAACACTAGATTTAACAATACTGTTCACTTTCGATAAGAAAACACAAGATTTAACGATACTGT
>NW_013949198.1:0-875 GCF_000517525.1 Limulus polyphemus
TAGGTGTAAATCTAGTTACATAATTTATAACCACCATACTCATCTTTAGCCTTACTTAGTACAACTACTCCATGAACACCTAGGTGTAACTCTAGTTACAGAATTTATAATCACCATACTCATCTTTAGAATTACTTGGTACAACTACTCCATGACCACTTAGGTGTAACTCTAGTTACAGAAGTTATAACCACCATACTCAACTTTAGCCTTACTTGGTACAACTACTCCACGAACACCTAGGTGTAACTCTAGTTACTGAATTTGTAACCAACATACTCATCTTTAGCCTTACTTGGTACAACTACTTCACGAACACCTAGGTGTAACCTAGTTACTGAATTGGTAACCACAATACTCATCTTTAGCGTTATTTGGTACAACAACTCCACGAATACCTAGGTGTAACTCTAGTTACATAATTTATAACCACCATACACATCTTTATCCTAACTTGGCACAACTACTCCATGAACACCTAGGTGTAAATCTAGTTACAGAATTTATAACCACCATACTCATCTTTAGAATTACTTGGTACAACTACTCCATGACAACTTAGGTGTAACTCTAGTTACAGAATTTATAACCACCATAGTCATCTTTATCCTTACTTTGTACAACTACTTTACGAACACCTAGGTGTAACTCTAGTTACTGAATTTGTAACCAACATACTCATCTTTAGCCTTACTTGGTACATCTACTCTACGAACACCTAGGTGTAACTCTAGTTACTGAATTTGTAACCACCATACTCATCTTTAGCGTTATTTGGTACAACAACTCCACGAATACCTAGTGTAACTCTAGTTACAAAATTTATAACCACCATACACATCTTTAGCCTAACTTGGCACAACTACTCAATGAAC
>NW_013949199.1:0-720 GCF_000517525.1 Limulus polyphemus
CTTCTTTTTTCAAGAGAAACCAATTTCAGAGATCTTAATCTCTCCTCATACGATAACCCCTTCACCCCAGGTACCATTCTAGTAACCCTACCCTGAACCTTTTCCAACAGATCTCCTTCCTAATGTAAGGCGCCTAAGACTGAACCCAATACTTCAAATGTAGCCTAATGAATGGCCTATACAATGAAATTATGACCTCTTTGTATTCATTATTTCTGTAGATATAACCTAAAATGCTATTTACCCTACCACTACTTGGACGACTTAAGAGACTGATCAACCATTACACCAATATTCCTTTCTTTTATGAAACTGTTAAGGTTATTCCCATCCACATTATACTTGCAATTCAAATTATGATAACCTACATGCATTATCTTACATTTATTATAATTAAAACCCACCTGCTTTTTATTTTTCCAACTCAATAAATGATTTAAATCTTTTTTTTTAAATCAGCATCATCCTCTTCACAGCTAGCAACACATCAGATATTAATATCATTGCAAACTTAGGTAACTTATTGACCATTCCTTCATCTATGACACTGATGTAAATCAAAAAGAGCAAAAGTCCTAAGACTGAGCCCTGAGGTACCCCACTTGTAAAATTAATTCAGTTTGACTGAACTTCATTTATAACAACGCATGGTTTCTTTCATCCAATATGATAACTCATCTCATTTTTCAAAGAATGGCAAAATTTTCCCTTAGTGAATTC
>NW_013949200.1:0-718 GCF_000517525.1 Limulus polyphemus
TATACATAGCAAAAAAGGTTAAGATCCATCAATTTAGAACCCTCTGATAGCAAAAAAGCTATAACAGAGCAATATCAAAAAGCTTCACTTCAGTACACATTCTCTTTCAGAAAGCCAATAAAGTAGTAACAAAATGGACCACAAAAGTCTCAAGAATGATAACACGAACCTAGAGTTTTGCATGTAAATACGTGAGTATGCAACGAACGTTCATAAAAAAATTCGAGAAGATTAGTCCAAATGGAACGAAGTACTGGTACAAAACGCAAAATCTTCCATAACTTCCTTAAAACGAATAGTAGAAATTCGAAACTCTGCATATAACTGCGCAACGATAGAGTGTACCTACATAACAAATTTGGTGAATAATAATCAATTCAGAACCCTCTGGTAACAAGAAATCGAGAAAATATCGGTAACAAAAAGCTTCAGTGCAGTACACATACGATTTCAAGAAGACATAAAAAGAGTAACATAAAACGACCACAAAAATCGTAAAACTAAAACTAATAATCTAGAATTTTGTAAGTAAACGCGCAAAATTGCGGGGAACCTTAATAAAAAAAATTCAAAAAGATTCATCTAAATTGGACTAAGTACTGGTACAAAAAGCAAAACCTTCAATAACTAACTTAAAACGCATCGTAGGATGGTGAAACTTCGCATGATATATTCACTAGTTCGTTCCACAGTATCATAGCAAGAAAGCTATAACAGA
>NW_013949201.1:0-681 GCF_000517525.1 Limulus polyphemus
GGTTCAGTCAATTCGTGAGACAGACATTTATTTAACTTTATTCATGATAACAAACTTGATTCAAACTTCAACATAAAATCTGCTAAAATATAGGTTGTTTTCTCTTTTCCAATAGAGGTATGTATGAGATTTTTACAAGTGAATATTAAACCATGAGTTAAGTTACGCTGCTTTATCTGTAAAGTTTGGAAATAAGGAGTCGTTTTATTGTTACAGACATTGAAATGTACTAGTGAAACAAATCATAAAAAATACAAGGAACCGAAATGTTGAAATACAGTAAAAGCAAACACACTTTTTTCCTTGAATAACAACACTTGATTCTCACTTATCTTACCTATGAATGAAACAGTCGCTGTTACAAAAAACGTAGCAAACCATCTAAAGAAGAAATAATACGATGGAGGACTAAAGGCCAGAGAAAGAAACAAGTTGTCTGGGATAAAAAACTTGATTTCCGATATTTTCAAACCTAGAAGATAAAATTGTTTACTGTAAGTACACCTCCGCTGCGAGGATTGGTATTTAAACAAACTTATCTATATAGATGAATCATTTCTCTACCGAAATATTTTCTCGAATATCTGTTGAATTACGAGTCAATCACAAAAACATTGATATTATGATGTTTTTCTCAACTTATTCGTAGCTCTACATTTACTGATGTAAAAAAGTAACATT
>NW_013949202.1:0-697 GCF_000517525.1 Limulus polyphemus
AGTATCATCAATTCTGGGCAGTGGGTATGAGTCTTTTTCGGTTATGCTGTTAAGAGCCCTGAAATCCACACAGCAACGTTGGGTCCCATCCTTCTTCTGTACTAATACAACGGGACCTGACCAGGGACTATCTGATTTTTCAACTATCCCTTCCTTAATTAGATCATCCATGACCTTCTCTATCTCTTGACGCTTTGCTGGAGCTATCCTCCTTGGAGGGATCTCTATTGGACGGTGATTGCCTGTGTTTATTCTGTGATCTACCAGGTTTGTGCAGCCGAGGTCATGATCTCCTTTAGAAAAGACATCAGCATAATTTGCCAAAAGTTCTTTTACCTGAATAGCCTGTGATGATGACAAATGGACTATGCTCTTGTTATAGAGGTCAGTCAACTATTTTGGAAGTGTATGTCCTTTCTTCACAGTTGCATTCCTTGCTTTAACATTGACTGGCTCTACCTCCTGGCACACACCCAACAATGCCCCTTCCTTAAGTGTCTGCTCACATTTAGAGAAATTGGCCACTGTTATAGGTACTACTTGATAACCAGCTACAAGTGACCTTCCAATCTTCAAATCCGCTGGCCTGGATGGGTCTTCCACTGCTTCCACAAGCATTGGGCTTCCATGGGGATAAATAATGGCTGGAGACGGCTTAAATGGGTAATGAAGAAAAACTTTAATATTACAGGTACCT
>NW_013949203.1:0-1337 GCF_000517525.1 Limulus polyphemus
AGTAAACAGTATCGTTAAATCTTGTGTCTTCTTATTGACAGTACACAATATCGTTAAATCTTGTGTCTTTTTATCGATAGTACACAGTATTGTTAAATTTTGTGTCTTCTTATTGACAGTACACATTATTCTTAAATCTTGTGTCTTCATATTGAGAGTACACAGTTTCGTTAAATCTTGTGTCTTTTTATTGACAGTACACAGTATCGTTAAATCATGTGTCTTTTTATTGATAATACACAATATTGTTAAATCTTGTGTCTTCTTATTGACAGTAGACAGTATTGTTAAATCTTGTGTCTTCTTATTGACAGTACACAGTACTGTTAAATCTTGTGCCATTATATTGACAGTACACAGTATCGTTAAATCTTGTGTATTTTTATTGATAGTACACAGTATTGTTAAATCTTGTGTTTTCGTATTGAGAGTACACAGTATCGTTAAATCTTGTGTTTTCTTATTGACAGTACAAGGTTTCGTTAAATCTTGTGTTTTCTTACTGACAGTACACATTATCGTTGAAAATTGTGTCTTCTTATTGACAGTACACATTATTGTTAAATCTTGTGTGTTCTTATTGATAGTACACAGTATTGTTAAATCTTGTGTCTTTTTATTGATACTACACAGTATTGTTAAATCGTGTGTCTTCTTATTGACAGTACGCAGTTTTCTTAAATAATGTGTCTTCTCACTGAGAGTACACAGTATTGTTAAATCTTGAGTCTTCTTATTGACAGTACACAGTATTGTTAAATCTTGTATCTTCTTATTGACAGTACACAGTATTGTTAAATTTTGTGTCTTCTTATTGACAGTACACAGTTTTGTTAAATCTTGTGTCTTTTTATTGACAGTACACAGTATAGTTAAATATTGTGTCTTCTTTTTGACAGTACACAGTATAGTTAAATCTTGAGTCTTCTTATTGACAGTACACAGTATTGTTAAATCTTGTATCTTCTTATTGACAGTACACAGTATTGTTAAATTTTGTGCTGTGTACTGTCAATAAGAAGAAACTATACTGTGTACTGTCAATAAAAAGACACAAGATTTAACAAAAAAATATTGTGTCTTCTTTTTGACAGTACACAGTATAGTTAAATCTTATGTCTTCTTATTGACAGTACACAGTATCGTTAATTCTTGTGTCTTCTTATTGAAAGTACACAGTATCGTTAAATCTTGTGTGTTCTTATTGACAGTACATAGTATCGTTAAATCTAGTCTCTTCTTATTGACAGTACATAGTATCGTTAAATCTTGTCTCTTCTTATTGAGAGTACACAGTATCGTTAAATCTTGTGTCTTTTTATTGATAGTACACAGTA
>NW_013949204.1:0-1038 GCF_000517525.1 Limulus polyphemus
TACTATCGGATAACACAGTATTTCTAATTTCAACAGGAAAACCCGATTCCTATTACATCTGTGAACACATTTCTGAATTTATAGACTAATAGAAATACACAACTTGGTGGGCAGAATGACGCATGCGCTGCACAGCCTATCCTCTCGCTCGACCACGGAAAGTCATCTCAAACTGCACGGAAGCCACGCCTTTTACTTCAAGCACCGCTAAAATTACCAACAAACCAAGAAAGGTGCGAAGAGAAATAACTTTAATTCTGACCACCCCTGGGTTATTAAACCTAAATACCTATCAATATTGGATCAGACACTTCAGCGTGAACCTTTACTTTCAATAGCGAGGAACAGATAATAAATAAATCCGTCCTTGCTTATCGACAGTATTATAAAAGTGTTAAAAGTAAATGGCATCCTATTTAGTTACTGAACTTCGGCTAAATGTTGATCCAAAAGTAACGAGTATTTTATTTCGAAACTAACCTCTATTCATATTGTTACGTTTCCGTTTGTTAATTAATTTTCCGTAACTTCGTTCCGACGAAACTTTAGCGACACAAGTCCTTTCTTAAATAAAACTGGTTTATTCTTTCCGAATACAACTTTACGATACACTCAACTTCAACAATCGCGCTATAACAAACTATAATTCACGTCTCACGAGCTCGACTTGAACAATACGTCTATCTCTGACTGCAGTTCAATTACTCTTTACCTACACACATTATTCCCGTCACGTTGTGAGCGTCTTATATATATATATATCAGACTAACATATATCTAGTAAATGCTAGGGCATTCACGAAGGTACAGGATAGTTCTAGAAACGTGGCGTGACACTAGTCATGTGACCTCGCTCACGCAACAATATTAATAAAATATCATACATGGAATCATTTTGGCACTAACGCAGCAGCTCGAGTGAGAATATACAAGACAAAAGCATACAAACAAACAATGTTTAAGTAGATATATGTTAGAAATGTAAATAAATTATGGATATTGAAAACTTAAAAATTTGTAGATGTATGTTTGACCAAA
>NW_013949205.1:0-531 GCF_000517525.1 Limulus polyphemus
TAGTGGAGGGAGTAAGACATCCCAGTCATCTTGGCGGCTAGTACAAAACTTTGCCAATTCCTGTCCTAGTGTCCAGTTGTACTTTTCTACCATCCCATCAGACTGTGGGTGAAGTGGCGTTGTCCTGGTCTTTCGGATACCAAACAACTTGCAGCATTCTTGGAACACAGCTGATTCAAAGTTACGCCGTTGATCTGAATGCAGTTCATATGGCATACCAAATCTGAAGAAGAAGTCACTATTAACCGAAGCTACAGTTGTAGCTTCCTGATTTGGCATTGCATATGCTTCAGGCCACTTGGTGAAATAATCCATCACCACACAAATGTACTTGTTTCCAGCACGAGTTTGGGGCAGAGGACCAGCAATGTCGACGGCTACTCTTTCCATTGGTGCACCAACTTGATATAACTTCATTGGAGCACGTCCCTTATGCTTGGGTCCCCTTTTAGCACAACATGTACTTCATGTTCTGCACCATTCTTCCACATCTTGTCTCATACCTATCCAGTAAAATCTGTGTCGTAGGTG
>NW_013949206.1:0-840 GCF_000517525.1 Limulus polyphemus
ACCATACTCATCTTTAGCCGTACTTGGTAACCCTACTCCACAAACAAGTACGTGAAACTATAGTTCCCTAATGTGTAACCCCATACTCATCTTTAGCGTTATTTGGTACAACTACTCCATGAACACTTAGGTGTAACTCTAGTTACCATATTTATAACCACCATATTCATCTTTAGCCTTAATAGGTACAACTACTCCATGAACACCTAGAAGTAACTCTAGTTACCGAATTTATAACCACCATACTCATCTTTTTCCTTACTTGGTACATTTACTCCATGAACACTTAGGTGTAACTCTAGTTACCAAATTTATAACCACCATACTCATCTTCAGCCTTACTTGGTAGAACTAGTCCATGAACACTTAGGTGTAACTCTAGTTACCAAATTTATAACCACCATACTCATCTTCAGCCTTACTTGGTAAAACTAGTCCATGAACACTTAGGTGTAACTCTAATTACGGAATTTATTACCAGCATACTCATCTTTAGCCTTACTTGGTACAACTACTCCATGAACACCTATTTGTAACTATAGTTTCTGAATTTATCTCCACCATACTCATCTTTAGCCTAATTGGTACAACTACTCCATGAACACCTAGGTGTAACTCTAGTTACCGAATGTGTAACCCCATACTCATCTTTAGCGTTATTTGGCACAACAACTCCACGAACATGTAGGTTTAACTCTAGTTACAGAATTTATAACCACCATACTCATCTTTATACTTACTTGGTTCAACTACTCCATGAAATCTAGTTGTAACTCTAGTTACAGAATTTTTAACCACCATACTCATCTTTAGCCTTACTTGGTACAACTACTCCATGAA
>NW_013949207.1:0-710 GCF_000517525.1 Limulus polyphemus
GCCCAAAATTCGTTGGCAAAAGTGTACCCCAAGAGTTGGCAATGGGTGGTGATGACTAGCGACCTTCCCTCTAGTGTTTCACTGCTAAATTAGGGACGGCTAGCGCTGATAGCTCTCGTGTAGGTTTGCGCGAAATTCAAAATAAACCCAACCAATTTCTATCAGGTTTTATGTTTGTTTGAAGTTAAGCACAAAGCTACACAATGGGCTGTCTGTGCTCTGCCCTCCACGGGTGTCGAAACCCGGTTTGTAGCACTGTAAATCCAAAGACATACCGCTGTTCTACCGGAGGGCTTCTATAAGGAATTGATTCATACCAAATATCAACATAACAAGTTTCTCTTTGTTACTATATCAATAACACATGGAAAAATTATACTTTCTTTCTTCGCTTCTTTCGGGTTATTTGGTTGCTCTCACAAAAATTCGCGAAATTCAAAACGAAATCAAACCTAATAACCCCAGCGAAGAATACACACATTCAATTTGTCATTTATAATATATCAACCTAATAATCCGAGTGAAACCGGATACTTTCGCTTCTAAAACAAACAAACTTATAAACGTTGTCATTTGAGTAACTTTCATTATCGGGTGACACATTCAAATCAGTAGTTCTGTTCGTTAAAAGTACTACTTTACGATCAGAGTAAGAGCATAACACAATCTAAATCACACTAAAATATTTGCAAGGCCTAAAATGAACAATT
>NW_013949208.1:0-2037 GCF_000517525.1 Limulus polyphemus
CCTAGGTGTAACTCTAGTTACATAATTTATAACCACCATACTCATCTTTATCCTTACTTGGTACAACTACTCCATAAACACCTAGGTGTAACTCTAGTTACCGAATGTGTAACCCCATACTCATCTTTAGCGTTATTTGGTACAACAACTCCACGAACACGTAGGTGTAACTCTAGTTTCTGAATTTATAACCACCATACTCATCTTTAGCCTTAATTGGTACAACTACTCCATGAAACCTAGGTGTAACTCTACTTACAGAATTTATAACCACCATTATCATCTTCAGCCTTACTTGGTACAACTACTCCATGAACACTTAGGTGTAACTCTAGTTACCGAATGTGTAACCCCATAGTGATCTTTAGCGTTATTTGGTACAAAAACTCCATGAACACCTAGGTATAACTATAGGTACCGAATTTATAACCACCATACTCATCTTTAGCGTTATTTGGTACAACCACTCCACGAACACCTAGGTGTAACTCTAGTTACGTGGTGGTTATAAATTCGTAACGATGAGTACCTAGGTGTTCGTGGAGTTGTTGTACCAAATAACGCGTAACTCTAGATACCGAATTTATAACCACCATACTTATAGCTAAAGATGCTAGAGTTACACCTAGGTGTTCGTGGAGTTGTTGTATCAAGTTACCGAATTTATAACCACCATACTCATCAGTGGAGTAGTTGTAACAAGTAACGCTAAAGATGAGTATGGAGGTTATAAATTCTGTAACCATAGTTACACCTAAGTGTTCATGGAGTAGTTGTACCAAGTAAGGCTAAAGATGAATATGGTGGTTAGAAATTTGGTAACTCGAGTTAAACCTAAGTGTTCATGGAGTAGTTGTACCAAGTAAGACTACAGATGAGTATGGTGGTTAGAAATTCTGTAACTAGAGTTAAACCTAGGTGTTCATGGAGTAGTTGTACCAAGTAAGGCTAAAGATGAGTATGGTGGTTATAAATTCGGATACTAGAGTTACACCTAGGCGTTGATGGAGTAGTTGTAACAAGTATGGCTAAAACACCTAGGTGTTCTGTAACCATAGTTACACCTAAGTGTTCATGGAGTAGTTGTACCAAGTAAGGCTAAAGATGAATATGGTGGTTAGAAATTCGGTAACTCGAGTTAAACCTAAGTGTTCATGGAGTAGTTGTACCAAGTAAGACTACAGATGAGTATGGTGGTTATAAATTCTGTAACTAGAGTTAATTTATAACCTCCATACTCATCTTTAGCGTTACTTGTTACAACTACTCCACGAACACCTAGGTGTAACTCTAGTTACTGAATTTATAACCAGCATACTCTTCTTTAGCCTCACTTAGTACAACAACTCCATGATCACCTAGGTGTAACTCTAGTTACCGAATTTATAACCACCATACTCATCTTTAGCCTTACTTGGTACAACTACTCCATGAACACTTAGGTGTAACTCTATATACAGAATTTATAACCCCCATACCCATCTTTAGCCTTACTTGGTACAAATACTCCATGAACACTTAGGTGTAATTCTAGTTATCTAATTTATAACCACCATATTCATTTTAGCCTTACTTGGTACAACTATTCCATAAATATCTAGGTGTAACTATAGTTAGCGAATTTATATCCAACATTCTCATCTTTAGCCTTACTTGGTACAACTACTCCATGAACACCTAGATTTTAACTATAGTTACCAAATTTATAACCACCATATTAATCTTCAGCCTTACTTGGTACAAATACTCTATAAAAACCTAGGTGTAACTATAGTCACCGAATATATAACCACCATACTCATTTTTAGCCTTACTTGTTACAACGACACCATCAACAACTAGGTGTAACTTTAGTTACCGAATTTATAACCACCATACTCATCTTTAGCCTTACTTGGTACAACTACTTCATTAACACCTAGGTGTAAGTCTAGTTTCCGAATTTATAACCACCATTCTCATCTTCAGCCTTACTTGGTACAAATACTCCTTAAACCTAGGTGTAGCTGTAGTCACCGCATATATAACCACCATACT
>NW_013949209.1:0-663 GCF_000517525.1 Limulus polyphemus
CATCATTTTATACATGTTCTGTAAAACTGAATTTACATTAATCTCAGTTCCTAATCAACCACATCACATTTTGTTTAGTGTAACTCAGGGTTGATTCGATTATTATAATGTTTAAACATTGTATAATATCCACCAAGGATCAGTAGTAAAGAAATGTAGATGTACCACTTATTAGAAGAACTGCGTATATATTGACCTGTGAAAGGCGGGAAATCATCTACATGGTTTGAAAAGGTTAACTATGTCTGATCTAGTGACTTAAAAAGGGCGATTTATTACGGAACATTGTCACTGACCAAAGAAATATAAGATACTTGCTAGGATATAAAGACGGAGAATTGTTCATCTACCAATGACATGAGAGATGCTAAATATTTGTAAATATCTAAACAAAGAAAGGATGTAAACCAGTGATAAAAATTCGAATGTTAAGTACTAACGAACGAAAGCTAAAACTATCTTCTGTTGTGACCTAAACAGATATATATCACCTAGTAAACAATACTGTTGAACATCGGCTGAGCCTAAACAGAAAGATATCCCTCAGTCATCGAGATTTTTCTAAATTGGCTAGTAGCTATCTTCAGTTGGATATCTATGTCATTGATCTAGGAAAGCTAAGTTGTTGAGTATCAGTCACTGATAAAATATAGGTAACTGGGT
>NW_013949210.1:0-772 GCF_000517525.1 Limulus polyphemus
ATGAAGACACAATATTTAACGATACTGTGTACTGTCAATAAGAAGACACAAGATTTAACAATACTGTGTACTTTCAAGAAGAAGACACAAGATTTAACAATACTGTGTACTGTCAATAAGAAGACAGAATATTTAACAATACTGTGTACTATCAATTAGAAGACACACGATTTAGAAATACTGTGTACTATCAATAAAAAGACACAATATTTAACGATACTGTGTACTGTCAATTAGAAGACACAAGATTTAATGATACTGTGTACTGTCAACAAGAAGACACAAGATTTAAAGATACTTTGTACTTTCAAGAAGAAAACACAATATTTAACTATACTTTGTACTGTCAATAAGAACACACAAGATTTAACGATAATGTGTACTGTCAGTAAGAAAACAGAAAATTTAACAATAATGTGTCCTGTCAATAAAAAACAATAAGATTTAACAATACTGTGTACTGTCAATAAGAATACAAAATATTCAACGATAATGTGTACTGTCAGTAAGAAAATACCAGATTTAACAATAATGTGTACTGTCAATAAGAAGACACAAAATTCAACGATAATGTGTACTGTCAGTAAGAAAACACAAGATTTAACAATAATGTGTCCTGTCAATAAGAAGACACAAGATTTAACGATACTGCGTACTGTCAGTAAGAAAACTCAAGATTTAACAATAATGTGTCCTGTCAATAAGAAGACACAAGATTTAACGATACTGTGTACTGTCAATAAGAAGACACAAGATTTAAAGATACTGTGTT
>NW_013949211.1:0-1243 GCF_000517525.1 Limulus polyphemus
TAAGGTGGGGGAGAGGGGACACCCTTGTCTTACTCCATTTTGTATACTAAAACTGTCTGTAATATGTCCATTTATATTTATTTTAGCTGTTACATTGCTGTATATTAGTTTTATCCATTTTATTATTTCGTCCGGTATGCCGTATTTATTTAATACATAAAACTATGATTTATCCTGTCAAAGGCTTTCTCCTGATCAAGCGAAATTACACAAGCCGGAGAGGAGAGCCTTTACTGTTCGATGTTTGTATTATGCCCCTGAGCATGTTAACATTAAATAGTATGTCTCTTCCAGGGACTGCAAATGTCTGGGCAGACTTAATTAGGTGATCTAACGTGGTTACTAATCTATTGTGTATACACTTAGCAAATATTTTATAATCAACATTGCTGAGCGTAAGAGGACTGTAATCGTTAATTAGATCTGAAGAATCCTTCTTACACTGCAGGCTGATTATACCTTCTTTGAATGAAGGAGGGAATCTATTATTTAATACAGTATTGTTTAGCATTACAACATATGGTTGACCTATTATGTGCCAGAACTGTTCATAGAACTCTACTGGGAGTCCGTCTGGCCCTGGGGCTTTTTTTCTTGCCTAAACTTTTCATTGCTATTTTTGCATCTTCTATTGTTATAGCTTTTTCTAGGTATTCTGCTACCTTCGGAAGTGTGGGAAGATGTTTAGTCACATCCTCCCACTTACCTCTATCTATTGTTTTAGGGCTATAGAGTTCCTTGTAGAAGTCTAATATTATATTTTTTATGCCTTTCTATCTGTTACTACCTGCTCTTCTTTATTCTTAAGCTCTGATACTAAAGATCTAAGGTTTCTGTCTTTCCACCGGTTCAGGGTTTCATCTATTTTGTTTATCAGTATATTCCAGTTATGATTGGTGACGGCTCCGGGGCCGTACCAAACTCCTAATATTTTTATTTGTTCGGATGTCCATTTAACATGTGGGATGTTGCTTGTATGTGTTTTGCTTTTACCTATTGTGAAACCTATTGTTTTGTTGTGGTTTACTTTAGCGCCTGTGGCTGAACTGTAATAGTTTTTATTTCTAAACTCTGGACTATTGATTGTTCTGATGTTAATGTTAGTGTGACATCGTCCGCGTGCGCCACTACTTTCTGCTGGAAGAGTTCGTTACCGAGAGTGGCGACCCCATCGATGTTCTGGCATCGTACTATTTTAGAAAGTAGACAGTCGATTATCAGGACAAAGAGGGTGGGGGACAGG
>NW_013949212.1:0-717 GCF_000517525.1 Limulus polyphemus
ATACTCTCTTTAGCGTTATTTGGTACAGCAACTCCACGAACACCTAAATGTAACTCTAGTTACCTAATTCATAACCAATATACTCGTCTTTAGCCTTATTTGGTACAACTACTCCATGAACACCTAGGTGTAACTCTAGTTACGGAATTTATAACAACCATACTCATCTTTAGCCTTACTTGGTACAACTACTCCAGGAACACTTAGGTTTAACTCTAGTTACCGAATTCATAACCCCATACTCATCTTTAGCTTTATTTGGTACAGCAACTCCACGAACACCTAGATGTAACTCTAGTTACCGAATTTGTAACCACCATACACATCTTTAGCGTTATTTGGTGCAACAACTCCACGAATACCTAGGTGTAACTCTATTTACCGAATTTATAACCACCATACTCATCTTTAGCTTTACTTGTCAAAACTACTCCAGGAACACTTAGGTTTAACTCTAGTTACCGAATTTATAACCCCCCATACTCATCTTTAGCGTTATTTGGTACTCTAACTCCACGAACACCTAGATGTAACTCTAGTTACCGAATTTGTAACCACCATACACATCTTTAGCGTTATTTGGTACAACAACTCCACGAACACCTAGGTGTAACTCTAGTTACCGAACTTGTAACCAACATACTCATCTTTAGCGTTATTTGGTACAACAACTCCACGAACACCTAGTTGTAACTCTAGTTACCGAATTTATAACCA
>NW_013949213.1:0-852 GCF_000517525.1 Limulus polyphemus
AGTAAAGAGTCTTTCTTCTGTGCTTCCTTCAGTTCCTGCAAACCTAAATTCGGGATGTCGCCTTTTGACACTTGAAGGGGCTTGATGTCTTGTTTGATATTCTTTTCTTGAGCTCTGGTAGTGACAGCAGATGCTTCATCAATCTTCTTTCTGTTTAGTTCCTCCAAATTTCTACTACATGTATTGGTTCCTTGAGACACATGGCCTCAAAGTCTCCTATATAATATGGAGTATCCACCTTTATTTTTGCTATGGGAAATTTTCTCACTGTCCCATCAATTAGCACACACAGGCATACTTTACCTGTAATCTGATCATCGGATACTAGACTGGTTCTCACTGCTGCACTACTGCACCCAATGTCTCTTACAACCTACACTTTCTTGTTCCCAACAATGCCTTCTTATATTGGCATATTATAATTTGTTGGCATCTCTTGATACTTGTCGCATGCTCCCATCACCATTGGCACTGTTGATCCATTTGCTAACTTTAGCCGACCATCAGTCATGCATTGATCAATTGTACTTGCTTGTATTGAATTTACCAAGTAGTTTTAATTCTCTTTCTTCTGACAGCAGCACCAATAGTACTAGTCACACTTTTCTTGTTCCTTACCAGTACTGTCTTTGTAAATATCTACAGCTGGCTAACCAGAAGCAGGAATTTACCAAAGATGACAGAAGATTAATAGAAAGAAGGGAGAAGAGATGATATGTTTGTTATAAAATGGAACATATTGCAAAGGAGTGCAAGTCCATTACCAGCAAACGATAGCAGAAACCTCAACATAAGGCAGATAAGTCCTAGAATGTCCAGTTACATTTGAAGCTAGTAAAAGTTATACTACCT
>NW_013949214.1:0-857 GCF_000517525.1 Limulus polyphemus
CAATAGTTACACTTAGGTGTTTATGGAGTAGTTGTACCAAGTAAAGCTAAAGATGAGTATTATGGTTATAAATTCTTTAACTAGACTTACACCTAGGAATTCGTGGAGTTGTTGTACCAAATAACGCTAAAGATGAGTATGGTGGTTATATATTCGGTAACTAGAGTTACACCTAGGTGTTCGTGGAGTTGTTGTACCAAGTAAGTCTAACGATGAGTATGGTGGTTATAAATTAGGTAACTAGAGTTACACCTTGGTGTTCGTGGAGTTTTTGTACCAAATAACGCTAAAGATGCGTATGGTGGTTACAAATTCGGTAAGTAGAGTTACACCTAGGTGTTTATGGAGTAGTTCTACCAAGTAAGGTTAAAGATGAATATGGTGGTTATAAATTCGGTAACTAGAGTTACACCTAGGTATTCGTGGAGTTGTTGTACCAAATAACGCTAAAGATGTGTATGGGGTTATAAATTCGGTAACCAGAGTTACACCTATGTGTTCATGGAGTAGTTGTACCAAGTAAAGTTAAAGATAAATATGGTGGTTATAAATTCGGTAACTAGAGTTACACCTAGGTATTCTTGGAGTTGTTGTACCAAATAACGCTACAGATGAGTATGGTGGTTACAAATTCAGTAACTAGAGTTACACTTAGGTGTTCGTGGAGTTGTTGTACCAAATAACGCTAAAGATGAGTATGGGGGTTATAAATTCGCTAACTAGAGTTAAACCATAGTGTTCATGGAGTAGTTGTACCAAGTGAGACTAAAGATAAGTATGGTGGTTATAAATTCTGTAACTCGAGTTACACCTAGGTGTTGATGGAGTAGTTGTACCAAGTAAGACTAAAGATGAAT
>NW_013949215.1:0-541 GCF_000517525.1 Limulus polyphemus
AAGTGTTTTGCGCCCTGCTTGGGAGAAAGTGTCTAGTCTAAGCCCTGTGACAAAGAACTATTGGGCACAATGGGACCAGTTGAAACATGAAGATGGCATTCTTCTCCGGAGATGGGAAACTGCAGATGGGAAAGTGACGACCTGGCAAACAGTTATACCGAGGAAGTTACGGGAAGAGGTGTTGCGTCAATCCCATGATACTGTAACAGGAGGACATCTCGGAGTTAAGAAAACATTGAGTCACCTACGACACAGATTTTACTGGATAGGTATGAGACAAGATGTGGAAGAATGGTGCAGAACATGCAGTACCTGTTGTGCTAAAAGGGGACCCAAGCATAAGGGACGTGCTCCAATGAAGTTATATCAAGTTGGTGCAACAATGGAAAGAGTAGCCGTCGACATTGCTGGTCCTCTGCCCCAAACTCGTGCTGGAAACAAGTACATTTGTGTGGTGATGGATTTTTCACCGAGTGGCCTGAGGCATATGCAATACCAAATCAGGAAGCTACAACTGTAGCTTCGGCTATTAGTGACTTCT
>NW_013949216.1:0-874 GCF_000517525.1 Limulus polyphemus
GTTACCCAGTTTAGAACCCAATATCTCCTTATACCAAAATATCTTGCATAAGAATACTCAGATAATAATCTTCGGCGATCTTAATAATCAAAACACACATATTTTAACAGCCGATAAACTAACACCAATGGAAAAATCCTACATTTTCTAGTCGAAAATAATAATCTAATGATAATCAATGACGCTACCCCAACGCACACATTTCATAACGTTTCACAAGAATTACTAGATTTAGCAGTAATCACGCGCACATTTATACAATATAAACATAATTTTCGTGTCAACGAAAATATATGCAACGATCACGACCCCATATTCTTTCATTTAAATATTAACCCGCGCAATAACAACCCGAGACCACTTTCCACAGTTTACAATTACTCAAAAACTGGTTGGAATACCTTAAATCAGAACATAGATGCGATACTCCCAATGTCTAATTATTCAGTTCAAAACAGTGCAGAGACAGATTAGTACGCAGTGGATGTTTCAAGTGTCATACATAACCCAAGAGCTACAAAACACAGAACCCACACAGAAAAAAAGTAACATACATCAATCATTGAAAGCTCACACCACAAATACATAGGTTAATTATAAAAAGACGCTTGCACCGACCATTTATACAAACACAAGAGTTAAACCTTAAGCCTGATATTAACAGGACAAACACTGAAATAAAAAACCTATCAAAGCACAACAACGTGAGAACTGGCAACAATTCTGTCAGTCAATTGATAATAATATACAAAATCCCTTACCTATTCTGACGCAAATTAAAGAGCATTTGCAAAGACTCTTCGTCCAAAATCCACCACACTATCAACTACATTAACAATTGTATTCTAACCTGTTCAGCGTATACTACAAAACT
>NW_013949217.1:0-792 GCF_000517525.1 Limulus polyphemus
TGCTTCAAACAAAGCTTTAGTTACCCATGCTTTTTTATTATATTTCCATATTATTGGTAATTGTCCTTGATTTATACCTTTAAGAGCTCTTGGATTCTGAGCTCGATAAACCAACGTAGTCTTTAATTTCTAATTTCCTCTAGCATTGCCGCCCAATAAAAGGGTTAGTCTATCCTTTGCAGCTTTATATCCTGACTGGGAACTCTCAGATTTGGCCAGAAAAGTTTTGGAAGGCATCCTTTTCCAAAATAACCCCGTCTCGTCGACGTTAAAAATTTGTTCATCCGAATACCCTCCTTCTTCCACAATTTTCTTCAGAACTTCGGGATATTCATCAGCAGCTTCCTTATCTGCACTAGCTACTTCCCCTGTAATTCTTACATTGTGCAGGCTAGTTCTTTTCTTGAACTTCTCAAACCATCCAGCACTAGCATGGAACTCCTTTGTTTCGTCTTTGAACTTTTCTTCTGTTAAGATTGAAAAGAGACTTAATGCTTTTTCTTTTATGAGATCAGTGGTTAAAGGAATTATTTTCTGGTTACAGTCCTATATTCAGATAGTTAGCAATCTTTCTAATTCAATCATGATAACATTTTGATTTCGAGTGGTATGCACACATTATAAGTTTGAAGCAGCTTTACCTTTCATTTTGGGCCCGGCATGGCCAGGTGGTTAAGGCGCTCGACTCGTAATCTGAGGGTCGCGGGTTCGAATCCCCGTCACACCAAACATGCTAGCCCTTTCAGCCGTGGGGGCGTTATAATGTGACGGTCAATCCCACTATTCGTTGGT
>NW_013949218.1:0-838 GCF_000517525.1 Limulus polyphemus
TCTTTTTGACAGTACACAGTATTGTTAAATCTTGTGTCTTCTTATTGACAGTACACATAATCGTTAAATCTTGTGGCTTGTTATTGATAGTACACAGTATCGTCAAATCTTATGGCTTTTTATAGATAGTACACAGTATCGTTAAATCTTGTGACTTCTTATTGACAGTACACAGTATTGTTAAATATTGTGTCTTCTTATTGACAGTACACAGTTTCGTTAAATCTTGTGGCTTGTTATTGGTAGTACACAGTATCGTAAAATCTTAGGGCTTGTTATTGATAGTACACAGTATCGTTAAATCTTCTGGCTTGTTATTGATAATACACAGTATCGTTAAATCTTGTGACTTCTTATCGACAGTGAACAGTATTGTTAAATTCTGTGTCTTCTTATTGACAGTACACAGTATTGTTAAATCATGTGTCTTCTTATTGACAGTACACAGTATTTTTAAATCTTGTGTCTTCTTCTTGACAGTACACAGTATCGTTAAATCTTGTGTCTTCTTATTGATAGTACACAGTATTGTTAAATCTTGTGTTTTCTTATTGACAGTACACAGTATTGTTAAATCTTGTGTCTTCTTAATGATAGTACATAGTATTGATAAATCTTGTGTCTTCTTATTGATAGTATATAGTACTGATAAATCCTATGTCTTCTTATTACAGTACACAGTATTGTTAAATCTTGTGTTTTCTTATTGACAGTACACAGTATTTTTAAATCTTGTGTTTTCTTATTGACAGTACACAGTATTGTTAAATCTTGCGTCTTCTTATCGACAGTACACAGTATTGTTAAATATTGTGTTATCTTATTGACAGTACACAGT
>NW_013949219.1:0-2259 GCF_000517525.1 Limulus polyphemus
TTTTTTTTATTATTATTACTGATTTGAAAACTGACTACTTTTATGCTTTCTATTGTAGTTAATATGCATTGTAGATACAGTGTATGTGGGTAATGGATCACAAAGACGACAAACATGACAAATATGGCATGTTCCTTTCTTTTGTTTTTTGTGTTCATCACATACTGTACCAGTTACTACTGTTTCCATGCTTCCTGGTATCCGACTGAAAATCTGAAAGTTGTGTTGAAATCAGCTCAACTAATGTAGCTAAACTGTTATACTTATAATTACTATTGCGCTTTTTCGATTATATGTTTCATAATTTAGTTTCGGCAAATTTTTTGGAAAATATCCTACTTTTTCGCGCCCGCGGACCCTACAAAACTACAATAACACTTAGAATATATAAATATATACACACGTAATTAAATTTAAGATTATTAGATTGTATTTTAATAACTTGTTTTTTAGATACAATAACATATAATTACATCGATGGCTCAGCTTCTACAGACATAATATTGAGTATATATACGCATGCACACACAAATGACATGCCGCTGTAACATATACAACTCTTCAACCAAACAAGTACCTAAAGAACCTTTCAGATATTTCGCCAATAAAGTGTTAAAATAACATTTCTGTCACAGAAACAAGCCAACACTGTTACAATCCAGCACTGTTAATTACAATCCAATACTGATACTGACATTTGAAAATTGTGTTATTTTTTATTTGTTTTCTTTAGTGAAAATCTCACCAGTGTTGCAACAGAAAAGCAAGGTACTTTCATTGATAACTGCATCTACAAAGAAATGACGGTCAATAATATTCACTATCCATGAGAAAAATGATTTTATTAAAATATTAGTTTAAAAATGAGCTATCGTCACAGCGTAGATTTTACTGAATTAAGTAAAACGATTGAAGTAGCATAGTATTTTGAAATAAGTGCAAAGAAACCAATTCCTGTTTACTTTGCATGTTTCGTGTTATCGCGTGTAGCGTGAGGCCAGTGAACACCCAGCCTGTGATCTAGAAGTTCTGAGCTGTCTCATAGGGTCGTCTAATGTTGCCTTAATCCGATTCCAGGCCACGCTGTTATTCCGTGAAGGAATGTTGCACAGACTAGTTTGTTGTTGTTGTTGTTGACTATAGAGATATTATCTCGCAGTGCTTTAATACAACGAGTATTATGCTTTATACATACTAGCATTCTACATTATATGTACTAGCAGAAATACCCTCCCTCCGAACAGGTATAACTACTAGTTCCTGCGTAAGGCTATTGGGCCTGCGGCCTTTTCTGGAATTGCCTGACAGTTCTACAACAGTGGACTCATACTATATATATATATATTTCTTATAGTTATGTTTGCTAAAAACAGAATGATGAAAATCACCAACAGATAGATATTGTGAGAATTAAACCATGAAACTACAACACATAGGTGAAGAAAGAACGTGTAGGTCGATGTAAGTTTATAAACTTTAATGGGAAATGTTAAACGTAAAATATTTTATTATTTATAATAAGCGAACGTCCAATTTCATTTGAATTCCACACTAGAAGGTATAAGGCAGTTGAGCTTTGCCCAAGGATGCGATAACAAAATATAGCATTACAGACATAAGAAAATATTAATTCTAGGTTATAAGTTTCATGTAAAACAAACGATCAACCATAAATTATATTCCTGAATTGATTGGTTTGGTTATTTTAGAGCAAAGCCACATTGGGCTATCTGCTATGTCTACCGTGGGGAACCTAACCCCGGATTTTAGCGTTGAAAGTCCGTAGACTTAACGCTGTCCCATCGTGGAATAGGGAAACATTGAAAAGGCGTCTTCTGAGACAAAGAGGTAAAAATGTCAAACAAGATTCTTTTATGTTATTCACTCACAGTAAATGAACATAAAACACTAAAATTTGTTCGCTGTACAATATTAAAACTTCAGCAGTAAAGATAAGGTACAATAAATTGAAGTTGAATGATTTGTAATGTTCGAAATTTATAAAAGTTCTTGATCAATATATCCGAAGTTCCCGATTAATAAGCGTTATAACATTATAGCTTCCGAGGTTTATAGTATACAAACTATAGCACACTAATAATATATATTGTTTTTAGACGCGTCGCGTTGGTTATATTTATAGGCGTGTGGAGAGTTTCTCGAAAATACAGATTACATAACAATGCAAAGCTACACTATTGTTTACGTACACACATATATTATTGATTCTCACACTCGAGAATCTTCTACAACTCTAGA
>NW_013949220.1:0-1141 GCF_000517525.1 Limulus polyphemus
TATGGCTTATATTTGCTTCTTCTGGGGTGTGTGTCATACCCAAGTGGACGGGTGATACCAAAGTTTACACAAATTAGTATGCGTTGGGGAATTAATCTCTCCTTAAATATATATGTAATGGAAATGATAGCTGGCATAGATAATCTAGGAATGCAAGATGCCACACACGGACTTGTCTGATTTAACAGCTAAAATTCTTTGGTTCACTATAGAGGAAAGAAGTTCATCAGTCATAAAGTTAGTCAGGAAACTATAAACCAGCTAGTACTAGAGAGTAAAACAACAACAACACTTTTAATTATTGAATAAAGTTGTCCTTATCTTTTGCTTCATGCATGTGCTTCAGTCTTTTTCTTTTTGCTGGCCATTCTCGAAATTTTTATTTGTAAAACATTTCTCAAACCTTTTGTTTATTTCAAATAAAAGAATAATGATGATATTTGTTTACATAATCAAAAAAAGACACTAGAATCTATATGGGCTGGCTTTTCAATTATAGCTTACTATTGATTTGATTGATAGAGTTAGTAGGAATCAAAGTCAGAGATTTCTTCGCTAAATGAATGACCAAAGAACTGTGTGTGCAACACTGCTATGTCAGACAAAAATTCTAGTATGGTAATCACAACCCCAGATTATCTAAGTAAGCAATCATTTCTATTTTTAGTATTCAAAAGATGGATAATCTTCAGCTAGTACTAAATTGCACAAACTTCCATATCGTTCTTCCACTGAGCATGACCCATACCCTGGGAGAGCAATGGCGTAGAAGCATAGCCAAATATAAACCCTATTAGATGATCAGCGAGGTATGTAACCATAGTCCGAAGCGAAGATTAATGCAAGTTTACGGCTATTCACATCCTGTTTACAGTGATATCAACTAAATGGTTAGCACAAAATTTTGAAAAAGCTATACTTTAATAAAAATGTGTTCTTTTCCAAATTATAAAAGAGTATGTTTGTTTCTTTTTAAACACAAATGTATACAATGGACTATCTGTGCTGTGCCCACCACGAGTATAGAAACCCAGTTTTTAGCGATATAAGCCTACAGACATACTGTTGAGCGCTGGCGGGCTATAAGAGAGTAAAATATACCATTTTCTTAATTAACAAGTAGTTGTAGCCTTTGTCACCG
>NW_013949221.1:0-941 GCF_000517525.1 Limulus polyphemus
TAGGTGTTCATGGAGTAGTTGTACCAAGTAAGGCTAATGATGAGTATGGTGATTATAAATTCGGTAACTAGAGTTATACCTAGGTGTTTATGGAGTAGATGTACCAAGAAAGGCTAAAGATGAGTATGGTGGTTATAAATTCGGTAACTTGAGTTACACCTTAGTATTCGTGGAGTTCTTGCACCAAATAACGCTAAAGATGTGTATGGTGGTTACAAATTCGGTAACTGGAGTTACATCTAGGTGTTCGTGGAGTTGTTGTATCAAATAACGCTAAATACGAGTATGGGGGTTACACATTCGGTAACTAAAGTTACACCTAGGTGTTCATGGAATAGTAATATCAAGTAAGGCTAAAGATGAGTAATATGGTTATAAATTCGGTAACTATAGTTACACCTAGGTGTTTATGGAGTAGTCTTACCAAATAAGGCTAAAAATTAGTATGGTGATTATAAATTCGGTAACTAGAGTTACACCTAGGTATTCGTGGAGTTCTTGCACCAAATAACGCTAAAGATGTGTATGGTGGTTACAAATTCGGTAACTGGAGTTACATCTAGGTGTTCGTGGAGTTGCTGTACCAAATAACGCTAAAGTTCAGTATGGGGATATAAATTCTATAACTAGAGATACACCTATGTGTTCATGGAGTAGTTGTACCAACTAAGGCTAAAGATGAGTATGGTGGTTATAAATTGTGTAACTAGAGTTACTCCTATGTGTTCGTGGAGTTGTTGTACCAAATAACGCTAAAGATGAGTATGGTGGTTATAACTTCGGTAACTAGAGTTACACCTATGTGTTCATGGAGTAGTTGTACCAAGTAAGGCTAAAGATGAATATGGTGGTTATAAATTCGGTAACTAGAGTTACACTTAGGTATACGTGGAGTAGTTGTACCAAGTAAGGTTAAATATGAATATGGTGGTTATAAATTC
>NW_013949222.1:0-907 GCF_000517525.1 Limulus polyphemus
CCATACTCATCTTTAGCATTATTTGGTACACCAACTCCACGAACACCTAGGTGTAACTTTAGTTACCGAATTTATAACCAATATACTTATCGTTAGCGTTATTTGGTACAACAACTCCACGAACACCTAGGTGTAACTCTAGTTTCCGAACTTGTAACCAACATACTCATCTTTTGCGTTATTTGGTACAACAACTCCACGAATACCTAGGTGTAACTCTAGTTACCGAATTTATAACCACCATACTCATATTTAGCTTTACCTGGCACAACTACTCCATGAACACCTAGTTGTAACTATAGTTACCGAATTTATACCCACCATACTCATCCTTAGGATTATTTGGTACACCAACTCCACGAACACCTAGGTGTAACTCTAGTTACACAATTTATAACCACCATACTCATCTTTAACCTTACTTGGTACAACTACTCCATGAACACCTAGGTGTAACTCCAGTTACAGTATTTATAACCACCATACTCATCTGTAGCCTTACTTGGTACAACTACTCCATAAACACCTAAGTGTAACTCTAGTTAACGAATTTATAACCACCATACTCATCTTTAGCTTTACTTGGCACAACTACTTCATGAACACCTAGGTGTAACTATAGTTACCGAATTTATAACCACCATAAACATCTTTAGCCTTAACTTGGTACAACTACTCCATGAACACATAGGTGTAACTCTAGATACCGAATTAATAACCCCTGTAGCGTTATTTGGTACAACAACTCCACGAATACCCTAGAGTTACACCTATTACCGAATGTATAACAACCATATTCATCTTTAGCGTTATTTGGTAAAACTACTCCATTAACACTTAGGTGTAACTCTAGTTACCGAATTTATAACCACAATATTCATCTTTATCCTTACTTGGTACAACTACT
>NW_013949223.1:0-1176 GCF_000517525.1 Limulus polyphemus
ATTGAGAGTACACAGTATCGTTAAATCTTGTGTCTTCTTATTGACAGGACACATTATTGTTAAATCTTGTGTTTTCTTACTGACAGTAAACATTATCGTTGAATATTGTTTATTCTTATTGACAGTACACAGTATAGATAAATCTTGTGTCTTTTTATTGAAAGTACACAGTATCGTTAAATCTTGTGTCTTCTTATTGACAGTACATAGTATCGTTAAATCTTGTGTCTTCTTATTAACAGTACACAGTATTGTTAACTCTTGTGTCTTCTTATTGAAAGTACACAGTATCGTTAAATCTTGTGTCTTCTTATTGAGAGTGCACAGTATCGTTAAATCTTGTGTCTTCTTATTGACAGTACACAGTATCGTTAAATCTTCTGTCTTCTTATTGACAGTACACAGTATTTTTTATCTTCTGTCTTCTTATTGACAGTACACAGTATCGTTAAATCTTGTTTCTTCTTATTGACAGTACACAGTATCGTTAAATATTGTATCTTCTTATTGACAGTACACAGTATCGTTAAATATTTTGTCTTTTTATTGACAGCACACAGTATCGTTAAATCTAGTGTCTTTTTATATATAGTACACAGTATTGCTAAATCGTGTGTCTTCTTATTGAGAGTACACAGTATTGTTAAATCTTGTGTCTTCTTATTGAGAAACAATACTGTGTACAAATCTTGTGTCTTCTTATTGATAGTACACATATAGTTAAATCTTGTGTCTTTTTATTGACAGTACACAGTATCGTTAAATCTTGTGTCTTTTTATTGACAGTACACAGTATCGTTACATCTTGTGTCTTCTTATTGACAGTACACAGTATCGTTAAATATTGTGTCTTCTTATTGACAGGACACATTATTGTTAAATCTTGTGTTTTCTTACTGACAATACACATTATCGTTGAATATTGTGTCTTCTTATTGACAGTAACAATAATGTGTACATCTTGTATTTTCTTACTGACATACACATTATCGTTGAATATTGTGGAAAATTATTGACAGTACACATTATTGTTAAATCTTGTGTTTTCTTACTTGTGTACTGTCGTATCGTTAAATCTTGTGTCTTCTTATTGACAGTGCAGAGTATCGTTAAATCTTGTGTCTTCTTATTGATAGTACACAGTATCGTTAAATCTTGTGTCTTCTTATTAACAGT
>NW_013949224.1:0-831 GCF_000517525.1 Limulus polyphemus
CACACAGGACAACCCCACTTCACCCATAGTTCAATGGGATGGTAGAAAAGTACAATTGGACACTGGGACAGGAATTGGCAAAGTTTTGTAATAGCCGCCAAGATGACTGGGATGTCTTACTCCCTCCACTGTTGATGGCCAATAGAACAGCAGAGCATGAAGCCACTGGATACACTCCATCAAAGCTGATGTTTGGTCGAGAACTTTGGTTGCCAGTGGATCTGATAACAGGACGTCCACCTCATGAAGAGTTGTCTGAAAATGTGTCAGAGTTCGTGAAAGTGTTGTCTGAAAGGATGGATGATATTCATCATCAAGTGCATTCAAACTCTGAAAACGTCTGCTGATTCCATGAAGTCATGCTATGATAAGAGATCTACTGAAGTCAGCTTTATACCAGGAGACAAGGTGTGGTTGTATAATCCCAGGAAGACCAAAGGGAAGTCTCCTAAGTTGTCTTCTCCATGGGAAGGCCCATATGGCATAGTGGATCGTCTCTCAGACGTGACTTTCCAGATAAAATGTGGTCGGGGAGGTAAGCCAAAGGTGGTGCATGCCAACAGGCTTTGGCATTATCACAGTCCTGGACATTTCAGTTGGAACGAAGTGAACAACGGAACAAATGACGCTGCTGAAGACATGTCACCTGAAAAAGCCACTGTCGAAGAAGAAACTCTACCCGGTGTTGAGAAGGGATACAGTGAAGCCCTTAATGAAGTTACTACCACTGATGTGACTATTACCGATAATAGGACATTTCCTGATGGATCAGATGAACCCCACTGTAAGCAGAAGCCAACGAGACAGAGACCAGTACGGAAGAAGATACGT
>NW_013949225.1:0-988 GCF_000517525.1 Limulus polyphemus
TCCAGAAAGTCACGTCTGAGAGACGATCCACTATGTCATATGGGCCTTCCCATGGAGAAGACAACTTAGGAGACTTCCCTTTGGTCTTCCTGGGATTATACAACCATACCTTGTCTCCTGGTACAAAGCTGACTTCAGTAGATCTCTTATCATAAGTTAACTTCATCGAATCAGCAGACGTCTTCAAGTTTGAATGCACTTGATGGTGAATATCATCCATCCTTCCCAATAACACTTCCACAAACTCTGACATATTCACAGGCAACTCTTCATAAAGTGGGCATCCATTATGCTTGGGTCCCTTTTTAGCTCTACATGTACTGCATGTCCGGCACCATTCTTCCACATCTCGCCTCATACCTATCCAGTAAAATCTTTGTCGTAGGTGACTCAATATCTTTTTGATTCCGAGATGTCCTTTTGTTAAATTATCATGGGATCGACGCAGCACAACTTCCCGTAACTTCCTCGATATAACTGTTTGCCAAGTCGTCACTTTCCCATCTGTAGTTTCCCATCTCTGGACAAGAATACCATTTTCAAGCTTCAACTGGTCCCATTGTGCCCAATAGTGCTTTGTCACAGGGTTTAGACTAGACATCTTCTCCCAAGCAGGGTGCACAACACTCGCTTTTAGAAAATCAATCATTGGCCTCAAATCCTGATCTTTCTCCTGCTCTGCTTTAATATCGATACCTGGTTCCACTTCATCATCATCAACTTCTTCTGTCACATTGACTTCACTTTGATGACACCTAATTAGTTCAACCTCTCTTTTAACAGTTACCGGAACTTGGCCTTCGTTATTCCCAAACATCATTTTATCAAAATCAATTACAAACTTCCTCGGAAGTAGATAGTCCAATCCTAATATGCATTCGTCTTCAATGTCAGCCAAGTATACTTTCTGTCTGTCCTTTATGCCCATGAATTACCCATACTGGTCCCCACAACCTTGCAGAATGTCCTGTCACACCATAAAGCTTCT
>NW_013949226.1:0-525 GCF_000517525.1 Limulus polyphemus
TCAACAGGGAACACACAAACACAAGAATTTGCCTGATCGCGTCAACTGCAGCTTCTTGGGTCAGATATATTTCCCCATTAAACATGATCAATAACATCACGACTTACCACTTCATTTCCAGCTCTGGGCACTAAGGACCTATATTTATTCGGCACCTATTCAGTGAAAGTGGTTTTCTCCGGGTACTCCGGTTTCCCCCCACATAAAATTTTCAGCTATTGGATCGGTAGAGTTCAGGCTCTGAAAAGAACCGCATCCAGCATGATTAATCGTAATCCATAATTAACTTAAGTCTTTAATTGAATTCGAATAATTATCTTGAAAGCTTAATTTTTTACACCTGAAAATTTAACGCACACCATCTTATTCCAGTCTTAAGTTTAATTCTTCTTATATTTAAAATATATATAATATCTTAAAATTTGAAACCCGTAGTATTATTGTTTTAATCAATTCAGTTTAGCTGGGCGATCTACACGTTGCATCTCTCTGCTCGTGCTGAAAGTGGACTTACAACGCTAGAAA
>NW_013949227.1:0-809 GCF_000517525.1 Limulus polyphemus
CCAAATAACGCTAAAGATGAGTATGGTGGTTATAAATTCGGTAACTATAGTTACATTTAGTTGTTCATGGAGTCGTTGTAACAAGTATGGCTAAAGATGATTATGGTGGTTATAAATTCTGTAACTAGAGTTACACCTAAGTGTTCATGGAGTAGTTGTACCAAGTAAGGCTAAAGATGAATATTGTGGTTATAAATTCGGTAACTAGAGTCACACTTAAGTGTTCATAGAGTAGTTGTACCAAGTAAGGCTAAGGATGAGTATGGTGGTTATAAATTCTGTAACTAGAATTACACCTAAGTGTTCATAGAGTAGTTGTACCAAGTAAGGCTAAAGATGAGAATGATGGTTTAAATTCGGTAACTATAGTTACACCTCGCTGTTTATGGCGTAGTTTTACCAAGTAAGGCTGAAAATTAGTATGGTGGATATATATTCGGTGACTATAGTTACACCTAGGTTTTTATGTAGTATTTGTACCAAGTAAGGCTGAATATGAATATGGTGGTTATAAATTCGGTAACTAAAGTTACACCTAAGTGTTCGTGGAGTTGTTGCACGAAATAACACTAAAGATGACTATGGTGGTTACAAATTCGGTAACTACAATTACACCTAAGTGTTCGTGGAGTTGTCGTACCAAATAACGATAAAGATGAGTGTGGAGGTTATAAATTCGGTAACTAGAGTTACACCTAGGTGTTCATGGAGTAGTTGTACCAAGTAAGGCTAAAGATGAGTATGGTGGTTATAAATTCGGAAACTAGAGTTATACCTATGTGTTCATGGAGTTGTTGTACCAAATAACA
>NW_013949228.1:0-868 GCF_000517525.1 Limulus polyphemus
CCCTTGTGAGTATCAAGGTGCTGGATCACAAAGGAGTACCAGAAGCTGTTCAGAAGCTCTGTGGCGTGACTGGACATTATGCAAGGTCCTTGGGACCAGTGTGGGTAACTATTGAGCTCATGGGTATGAAGGATAGACACAAAGTATACTTGGCCGATATTGAAGACCCATGCATATTAGGATTGGACTACTTACTACCGAGGAAGTTTGTAATTAATTTCGATAAAATGACGTTTGGGAACAACAAACGCCAAATTCTTATAAGTGTTAAAAGAGATGTTGAGCTAACCAGGTGTTATCAAGCTGAAGTCAAAGTGACTGAAGGAGTTGATGATGGTGAAATGGAACCAGGTATAGATATTAAACCAGAGCAGGAGAAAGACCAAGATTTGAAGCCAATAATTGACTTTCTAAAAGCAAGTGTTTTGCGCCCTGCTTGGGAGAAGGTGTTTAATCTAAGCCCTGTGACCAAGAACTATTGGGCACAATGGGACCAGTTAAAGTTTGAAGATGGTATTCTTGTCCGGAGATGGGAAACTGCAGATGGAAAAGTGACGACTTGGCAAACAGTTATACCGAGAAAGTTATGGGAAGTTGTGCTGCGTCAATCCCATAATAGTTTAACAGGAGGACATCTCGGAGTTACGAAAACATTGAGTCACCTACGACAGAGAATTTACTGGATAGATAGGAGGCAAGATGTGGAAGAATGATGCAGAACATGCAGTACATGTTGTGCTAAAAGGGGACCCAAGCATATGGGACGTGCTTCAATGAAGTTATATCAAGTTGGCGCCAATGGAAAGAGTAGCCATTGACATTGCTGGTCCTTTGCCTCAAACTCGTGCTGGAAACAAGTACATTTGTG
>NW_013949229.1:0-965 GCF_000517525.1 Limulus polyphemus
ACATTAGACTGCATTCAATGTGTTAATTAACTCATATATTTACAACATATCACAAGGGTTTCCTTTACTCCGAATGATTAAATAGGACCTAATAGCTAGTATGGTTCTATGTCCCACTGTTGACTTTCGTCTGCAGTCAATGTGTTAATTAACTGATATATTTAAAAAATATCTACATGTGTTTCCTTTAGTCCGTCTGGATTAAATAGGTCTCAATAGCTAGTAAAGTTCTATGACCCACTGTTGACTTCAGTCTGCAGTCAATGTGTTAATAAACTTATAAACAACATATCTATATGTGTTTCCTTAAGTCCCACTGGATTAAATACGGACCAAATATCTAGTTTCGTTCTATGACCCACTGTTGACTTTCGTCTGCGGTCAATGTGTTAATTAACTCATATATTTACAGCATATCTACATGGGTTTCCTTAAGTCCGAGTGGATTAAAAAGGACCCAATAACTAATATCGTTCTATGACCCACTGTTGACTTTATTCTGCATTCAATGTGTTTATTAACTCATAATTTACAACATTACTACATGTGTTTCCTTAAGACCGAGTGGATTAAATAGGACCCAATAGCTAGTATCGTTCTATGACCCACTGTTGACTTTAGTCTGCAGTCACTATGTTAATTAACTCATATATTTACAACATATCACATGGATTTCCTTTAGTCCGAGTGGATTATTTAGGACCCAATAGCTAGTATGGTTCTATGTCCCACTGTTGACTTTCGTCTGCAGTCAATGTGTTAATTAACTGATATATTTAAAAAATATCTACATGTGTTTCCTTTAGTCCGTCTGGATTAAATAGGTCTCAATAGCTAGTATCGTTCTATGACCCACTGTTGACTTTAGTCGGCAGCCAATGTGTTATTTAACTCATCTATTTGCATCATATCTACATGTGTTTCCTTAAGTCCGAGTGGATTAAATAGGACCCAATATCTAGTAT
>NW_013949230.1:0-1040 GCF_000517525.1 Limulus polyphemus
GTTAAATCTTGTGTCTTCTAATTGACATTACACAGTATCGTTAAATCTTGTGTCTTCTTATTGACAGTACACAGTATCGTTAAATCTTGTGTCTTTTTATTGATAGTACACAGTATTGTTAAATCGTGTGTCTTCTTATTGACAGTACACAGTATATGTAAATCTTGTGTCTTCTTATTGACAGTACACAGTATTGTTAAATCTTGTGACTTCTTATTGAAAGTACACACTATCGTTAAATCTTGTGTCTTCTTATTGACAGTACACAGTATCGTTAAATCTTGTGTTTTCTAATTGACATTACACAGTATCGTTAAATCTTGTGTTTTCTTATTGACAGTACACAGTATTGTTAAATCTTATGACTTCTTATTGAAAGTACACAGTATCGTTAAATCTTGTGTCTTCTTATTGACAGTACACAGTATCGTTAAATCTTTGTTTTCTAATTGACATTACACAGTATTTTTAAATCTTGTGACTTCTTATTGAAAGTACACAGTATCGTTAAATCTTGTGTCTTCTTATTGACAGTACACAGTATCGTTAAATCTTGTGTTTTCTAATTGACATTACACAGTATCGTTAAATCTTGTGTTTTCTTATTGACAGTACACAGTATTGTTAAATCTTGTGACTTCTTATGGAAAGTACACAGTATCGTTAAATCTTGTGTCTTCTTATTGACAGTTCACAGTATCGTTAAATCTTTGTTTTCTAATTGACATTACACAGTATCGTTAAATATTGTGTCTTCTAATTGACATTACACAGCATAGTTAAATCTGTCAATAAGAAGACACAAGTACACAGTAGTTAAATCTTGTGTCTTCTTATTGAAAGACACAGTATTTTTAAATCTTTTGTCTTCTTATTGACAGTACACAGTATAGTTAAATCTTGTGTCTTCTTATTGACAATACACAGTATTGTTAAATCTTGTGTCATCTGATAGAGAGTACACAGTATTGTTAAATCTTGTGTCTTCTTATTGACAGTACACAGTATCGTTAAATCTTGTGTCTTCTTATTGACAGTAC
>NW_013949231.1:0-1621 GCF_000517525.1 Limulus polyphemus
AAGGTTTGTAGTTTAAGGTGGATTGTTCACAAGGTTTACAGTTTAAGGTCGATTGTTCACAAGGTTTGTAGTTTAAGGTGAATTGTTCAAAAGACTTAAAGGTAAAGGTAAATTGTTCACAGGGTTTAAAGTTTAAGGTAAATTGTTCACAAAGTTTGTAATTCAAGGTGGATTGTTCACAAGGTTTTTATTTTAAGGTGAATTGTTCACAAGGTTCGTAGTTTAAGGTGGATTGTTCACAAGGTTTTTAATTTAAGGTGGATTGTTCACAATGTTTGTAATTTAAGGTCGATTGTTTACAAGGTTTGTAGTTTAAGGTCGATTGTTCACAAGGTTTGTAATTTAAGGTGGAATGTTCACAAGGTTTGTAGTTTAAGGTGGATTGTTCACAAGGTTTGTAGTTTAAGGTCGATTGTCCACAAGGTTTGTAATATAAGGTGGATTGTTCACAAGGTTTAAAGTTTTAGGTCGATTGTTCACAAGATTTAAAGTTTGAGGTCGACTGTTCACAAGGTTTGTAGTTTAAGGTGAATTGTTCACAAAGTTTAAAGTTTAAGATGGATTGTTCACAAGGTTTGTAGTTTAAGGAGGATTGTCCTCAAGGTTTGTAGTTTAAGGAGGATTGTCCTCAAGGTTTGTAGTTTAAGGTGAATTGTTCCCAAGGTTTGTAGTTTAAGGTGCATTGTTCACAAGGTTTGTAATTTAAGGTGAATTGTTCACAAGGTTTGTAGTTTAAGGTGAATTGTTCACAAGGTTTGTAGTTTAAGGTGAATTGTTCACAAGGTTTGTAGTTTAAGGTGAATTGTTCACAAGGTTTAAAGTTTAAGTCGCTTGTTCACAAGGTTTGTAGTTTAAGGTGAATTGTTCACAAGGTTTGTAGTTTAAGGTGAATTGTTCACAAGACTTAAATGTAAAGGTGGATTGTTCACATGGTTTGTAGTTTAAGATGAATTGTTCAAAAGGTTTGTAATTTAAGGTGGATTGTTCACAAGGTTTGTAGTTTAAGGTGAATTGTTCACAAGGTTATTAATTTAAGGTGGATTGTTCACAAGGTTTGTTTAAATTTCAAACCTTGTGAACAATTCAACTTAAGCTTTAAACCCTGTGAACAATCCACCTTAAATTACAAACCTTGTGAACAATTCACCTTAAACTACAAACCTTGTGAGGAATCCACCTTAAACTTTAAACCCTGTGAACAATCCACCTTGACCTTTATGTCTCGAGAACAATCAACCATAAACTACAAACATTGTGGACAATTCACCTTAAACTATATACCTTGTGACCAATCCGCCTTAAACTACAAACCTTGTGAACAACCCACCTTAAACTCGTGGATTGTTCACAAAGTTTGTATTTACAGGCGAATTGTTCACAAGACTTAACGGTAACAGTGGATTGTTGACAAGGTTTAAGTTTAAGATGGATAGTCCACAAGGTTTACAGTTTAAGGTCGATTGTTCACAAGGTTTGTAGTTTAAGGTGAATTGTTCAAAAGACTTAAAGGTAAAGGTAAATTGTTCACAGGGTTTAAAGTTTAAGGTAAATTGTTCACAAAGTTTGTAATTCAAGGTGGATTGTTCACAAGGTTTTTAGTTTAAGGTGGATTGTTCACAAG
>NW_013949232.1:0-719 GCF_000517525.1 Limulus polyphemus
CAACAAACCTAGGAATATCTTTCTGTCAGGCTCTACACTATGAAATAATTCATATTCACTACAACGTAATTTATTAGTTTTATTCACGAAAGACGTAGAACAACAAACCTAGAAACATCATTTAGTCACGCTCTACACTATGAAATAATTCATATTCACTACAATGTATTTTATTAGGGTTTTTAGTGTCTTAAGCCACGAGAGACGTAGAGAAAAAAATCTAGGAACATCTTTCAGTCACGCTCTACACTATGAAATAATGCATATTCACTACAATGTAATTTATTGGGGTTTTTGTGTCTTAAGCCACGGGAGACGTAGAGGAACAAACCTAAGAACAACTTTCATTCATGCTCTACACTACGAAATAAATCATATTCTCTACAACGTAATTTATTAGGGTTTTAGTGTGTTAAGCCACGAGAGACGTAGAACAAATAAACCCCAGAATAACTTTCAGTCAACGCTCTATACTATGAAATAATTCATATTCACTACAACGTAATTCCTTGGGGTTTAAGTGTCATAAGCCACGAGAGACGTAGAACAACAAAACCTAAGAACATCTTTCAGTCACGCTATACATTATGAAATAATTCATATTCACTATAACGTAACTTATTAGGGTTTTTAGTGTATTAAGCCACGGGAGACATGGTGTAATTTATTGGGGTTTTTAGTGTCTTAAGCCACATGAGACGTAGAGCAACAAAACCTAG
>NW_013949233.1:0-890 GCF_000517525.1 Limulus polyphemus
GTAGTTAATAGTAATATTAGACTAACATGTAGTTAATAACAGTTATTAGACCAACATGTAGTTAATAGTAGTTATTAGACCAACATGTAGTTAATAGTAGATATTAGACCAACTTTTATTTAATAATAGTTATTATACCAACATTTAGTTAATAGTAGTTATTAGACGAACATGTAGTTAATAATAGTTATTAGAACAAAATTTAGTTAATAGTAGTTATTAGACCAACATTAAGTTAATAGTAGTTATTAGACCAACAATTTGGTTAATAATAGTTATTAGACGAACATTTAGTTAATAGTAGTTATTAGACAAACATTTAGTTAATAATAGTTATTAGACCAACATTTAGTTAATAATAGTTATTAGACCAACATGTAGTTAATAATATTTATTTGACCAAAATTTAGTTAATAGTAGTTATTTGACCAATATGTAGTTAATAGTAGTTATTAGACCAACATTTAGTTGATAATAGTTATTAAACCAACATTTAGTTAATAGTATTTATTAGACCAACCTTTTTTAATAGTAGTTATTAGACCAACATTTAGTTAATAATAGTTATTAGACCAACATTTAGTGAATAGTAGTTATTAGACCAGCATTTAGTTAATAAGAGTTATTAGACCAACATATAGTTAATAGTATTTATTAGACCAACATGTAGTTAATAGTAGATATTAGACCAACGTGTAGTTAATAGTAGTTATTAGACCAACGTGTAGTTAATAGTCGATATTAGACCTAAGACCAACATTTAGTTAATAATAGTTATAAGACCAACATTTAGTTAATATTGGTTATAAGACCAACATGTAGTTAATAGTAGTTATTAGACCAACATGAAGTTAATAGTAGTTATTAGACCAACATGTTGTTAATAGTAG
>NW_013949234.1:0-591 GCF_000517525.1 Limulus polyphemus
AAACCTCAGATAGTTATGAGATACTTAGGCCTATACCAGCCTTCTAAGTTCTAGTTCCGCTTAGTTCTTGTTCTTACTTCTAGTACAGATCTAAGCGAGCATAACTTAAGTTACAGTCACAAAGCTATAAAAATTAACATTATACAGCACGTTGCATTGTTAATGTTTTTAATAAGAGATAACTTTCAACACTCTTCAGCAATCGCCTTCAGAAGCTCATGATAATAATACCGTTATATGTTTTTGGCTTCGTTACCCCTTCTAATTTAGTAATGTTGTTTTTTTACTCTGGATATATGGATTAGAAATTGCAGTGTGTTGGTGTTGTAAGAATATCGAGTAAAAGGAGATATGTTTTTAATTTTTGTAAGTATTACGAAAAAATAATTTGGCTGTTTTTAATTTTTTATAATACAGTTGGTAGATCTCAAAGGTGTGTTGCGTCAGCGAGGTCACGTGACTAGTGTCACGCCACGTTTCTAGAACTATCTTGTTCCTTCGTGAATGCCCTAGCATTTACTAGATATATGTTTGTCTGGTATATATATATAAGACGCTCACAACGTGACGGGAACAGTGTAGAATGTGTGT
>NW_013949235.1:0-463 GCF_000517525.1 Limulus polyphemus
CATGCAAGCCCAACCTAGCATTAACAACCAAGTATATAACTCATGCAAGCCCAACCTAGCATTAACTACCAAGCATATAACCCATGCAAGCCCAACCTACCATTAACAACCAGGTACATAACTCATTCAAGCCCCATCTAGCATTAACTACCAAACATATAAGTCATGCAAACCCAACCTAGCATTAACAACCAAGTATATAATTCATGCAAGCCCAACCTAGCATTAACAACCAAGTATATAAGTCATGCAAGCCCAACCTACCATTAACAACCAGGTATATAACTCATACAAGCCCAACCTAGCATTAACTACCAAGCATATATGTCATGCAAACCCAACCTAGCATTAACAACCAAGTATATAATTCATGCAAGCCCAACCTAGCATTAACTACCAAGCATATATGTCATGCAAGCCCAACTACCATTAACAACCAAGTATATAATTCATGCAAGCCCAA
>NW_013949236.1:0-569 GCF_000517525.1 Limulus polyphemus
GCAAAATTTATGTTGCCAACACACTCCACTAAGCTCGATCTCCCACCAACCCAAACAGCTCCCCAAACCATCACGCTGAAACCACCATTCTTCACAGTTGGCTGCAATCTGTTGAGCCAAAACTATTGGTGAGGCATTCTCCAGACCCATATCCTTCCACTGTCCGAAAATTGAGCGAATCTTGATTCGTCTGAGAACAATACGGTCTTCCAAAAGTCCAGAGCCTTGATCATCATATCACTTGCCCACTTCTTTCGTCTGACTATTTTGGCAGGTCCTAATAAGGGCTTCCATCTAGTTGCTCTGCAATGATAACCCAATCTGTGGAGAATCCGTTGAACAGATTTCTGGCTCATCCCACCAACTTTGGCCACTTCTGCAGTCGTTAATCTGGGATCCATTTCGATGCTCCTCTTGACAGCCCTTTTTGTCCTCTCTGATGGACCAAGACGACCCAGACGGTGCTCAGTTGTTTCCTTGCCGTGTTTCCTGAACTGCACGATGATTCTGTTGACTGTCGAAAGCGGGATTCCCAAATTCTGCAAAATTTGCCGCTGACTTATTCCACC
>NW_013949237.1:0-544 GCF_000517525.1 Limulus polyphemus
TTCTTTACTCTCTCTCATAATGTTCTAGACTTTCCTTATAATAAGATATATCTTTCTTTTTCATCTATTTTGAACTTGACATTGTTTCTGTTTATACATGTTTTATTGATGTTTTTCCAATACTAGATGTGTATGAAAATTGTGGTATAAAACTGAATGATACAAGCAAGAGTAAAATCAAAATAATATTTGCTGCTGCACTGTAAGACAAAAAAATTCAAAATTTCAGTTTTTAACCAATCTTACCTGTAGAAAACTTTCCTTCTGGTATATCAACATCAAGATGATCATGAAGTTTTTCTTCACTCATAGACTTGGTTTCCAATTGTAATGTCTGACTGTGAATTACAAATTCTGAATAAATAAAACATATAGTTATCTTACTATAATGGATGTAGTAGTAGTAGCAGCAGCATGTATGTCAGTATCTATGTATGTAACCAAAACTCCTACACCATCTATAGAATGGCTCCACAAACAAAAATCCATAAAAACTTTCACACTTTGGGTATTCAAGAATCAAATATTCAAGAATCAGACACTT
>NW_013949238.1:0-930 GCF_000517525.1 Limulus polyphemus
TTCTTAAAAAATTGTATGCAAGGTTCGTGCGAACTTTTTACATTTATTTATAAAATTCAATCTTTCTATTATTAGTTTTACGATTTTCGTGGTCGTTTTTTGTTACTCTTTTATTGGCTTCACTGATATCGTATGTGTAATGCAGTGAAGCTTTTCGTTACTGATTGTTTCTCGATTTCTTGTTACGAGAGAGTCTTGAATTGATGGTTCTTTACCCAATTAGGTATGTAGGTACAATCTATCGTTGCACAGTCATATGCAGAATTTCACCATTCTACGGCTCATTTTAAGGGAGTTATGAAAGGTTTTGCGTTTTGTACCAGTACTTCGTTCCATTTGACGGATCTTTTCAAAATTTTATATGAACGTTTGTTGCATACTTGCGTATTTACAAGTAAAATTCTAGCTTCGTATTATCATTTTTGCGAATTTTGTGGTCCTTTTCTTACTACTTTATTGGCTTTCTGAAAGAATATGCGTACTGTAGAGAAGCTTTTTGATTCTTGTCTGTTATCGATTACCTGCTACCATAGGTTACTAAATCGATGGATCTTAACCAAATTCGGTATGTATATTAAGTAGTTCGTTCCACAGTATCATTCGAAGTTTCACCTTCCTACTATTCGTATTAAGGGAGTTATAGAAGGTTTTGCGTTTTGTACCAGTACTTCGTCACATTTAGACGAAACTTCTTAAAATATTTTATGCAAGGTTCCTGGGAACATTTCACATTTACTTACAAAATTAAAATTTTCTAGTATTAGTTTTACGATTTTCGTAGTCGTTTTTGTTACTCCTTTATTGGCTTCCCAGAAAGCTTATGTGTACTGCAGTATATTGGTCGTTTTTTGTTACTCCTTTATTGGCTTCCCTGAAAGCGTATGTGTACTGCAGTATAACTTTTGGTTACTTATTGTTTCTCGATTTCTA
>NW_013949239.1:0-887 GCF_000517525.1 Limulus polyphemus
TCAAATAATTAATTAATTACGAACAGAAGAAAAGGGGGCGAGCAACCTTGGCATACTGGGATCGTCAGAATTTTTTATTTCTGTATCAACCAAAATGTCTCTTATTGGACAGAGAATTCTTCAATGTGGCTGGGATCAATACATCTAATGCCAGAAATTTAGTTGTGGGGGAAAACGGGAGTACCCGGAGAAAACCTAATTTCACTAATCGGGCACCAAATATTTTACCCGACCAGTGCTCAAGTGCCCTGTTGTAGAGAAAATAACATGTTAGACACATGTGTATCCAGAATGTCACGTGAGTGATATGTATACGTCTTGAATTAATTTTAGACTTAGTTACTAGTTATTTGGTTGTATGGGGATATATACCGACGCCTAGGGTTTGAAACTGAAAAGGTAGTGAATGAACAGAGTAGTGGCCGGAACTCTATTTAAATAGGCCATTTGTTACAATAACAAAAGCCCTGAAGACGTATTTTCCCATGCTCCGTCAACAAGTGGTTAGTCATTGTCAGGATCACTAAAGTCTTCTTCCTCAACCGGATCAATGTCTTCCTACGGAAATACAAGCCAAACACTGTCATCAACCTAACCAAAACAAAATTTCTACGAAGGGGTAGAAATTTTATCAACCCCTTACTCCCAAAGATTTCACATATATCTGTTCCTCATGGAACTCAAACCGCCCAGTTGTTGTAAATGTCCTAGGTCTAATAAACAAATTATCTTTCTCTTCCTAAGCGTCAACCAGTCGATTTCTTCTGAAGGAATACACTGTTCTACAAACTACACCCGGCTACTCCATTCACGCAGTTCTTTACATAAATGCCAGAAGCACCAGTCAACCGACCAGCTACGTCAAGATTGTAATAGCTTCCACATCC
>NW_013949240.1:0-810 GCF_000517525.1 Limulus polyphemus
CCCACATACCAAATTTGGTGAAGAATCATCAATTTAGCACCCTCTGGGAACAAGAAATCGAAAAACAATCAGTAACCAAAAGCTTCACTGCAGTACACATACGCATTCAGAAAAGCGAATAAAAGAGTAACATAAAACGACCACAAAAGTCGTAAAAATGACAATAGAAGGCTAGAACTTTGCATGTAAATACGCAAGTTTGCAACGAACGTTCATACAAAATTTCGAGAAGATCCGTTCAAATGGAACGAAGTACTGGTACAAAACGCAAAACGTTCCATAACTCCTTTAAAACAAACAGTAGTAAGGTAAAACTCTGCATGTAACTACGCAACGTTAAAGTGTACCTACATACCAAATTTGGTGAAGAATCATTTATTTAGGACCCTCTGGTAACAAGAAATCGAAAAACAAACAGTAACAAAAAGCTTCACTGCGGTATACATACGCTTTCAGAAAAGCCAATAAAAGAGTAACATAAAACGACCACAAAAGTCGCAAAAATGATAATAGAAGGCTAGAATTTTGCATGTAAATACGCAAGTATGCAACGAACGTTATTGAAGAAATTTCGAGAAGATCCGTTAAAATGGAACGAAGTACTGGTATAAAACGCAAAACGTTCCATAACTCCCTTAAAACAAAGAGTAGGAAGGTAAAACTCTGCATGTAACTACGCAACGTTAAAGTGTACCTACATACCAAATTTGGTGAAGAATCATCAATTTAGGACCCTCTGGTAACAAGAAATCGAAAAACAATCAGTAACCAAGAGCTTCACAGCAGTACACATACGCTTTCAGAAAAGCC
>NW_013949241.1:0-1085 GCF_000517525.1 Limulus polyphemus
CTTTTAGTAATTTATAAACTAATATCAGATATTTTAATATTATTAATAACTAATTTTTTAAAACCAAATTTAATATTTCTCTTTAATTGAAATTTATCATTTAAACCAATTGAAGATTTGAACTGATGGTTACAAGTTATTATAAGTATCCCCCCCTTTTCTACAAATGAGTGAAAATGGAAACAATTACCAATCAGATAGTATTAGAAATTTGAAATTTTCAAAAACGGTCAAACCTGGGAAGAAACTGAGATAAAAAGAGGATCTTGACAGTTACACCTACACTTTTGAGGTATGAGAAATGGTATGATGTATATTTCGGTTTGGTTGTTGCAATTATCGAGAAAATTGTGGGTCGATGATTTCACTCTTATGTTTATTTATTGTTAATAATAAAGATACACAATGGTGTCTGCCCACCACGAGCAGTAAAACCAGGCTTTTAGTATTATAAGCCCTCGGTCTCACTATTGAGCCACCAGGGATCATTAATCGATGAGTGATTTTCCATATTAACATTCATTTGTAAACAAGGTGTTCGTTTGGAAGCAATTTAGCTTTGAGATGGCGCTGCAACATTTATACAAATCATCAATACCAAGCACATAGATTTGAACTAAAATGCAAGAGGACTACGATAAAGATTATAATAATGCTTTATATAAAATAAAATGAAACACACTTTTTAAATTTCTGTGGTACATAAAAGAAGTCAATATTTTCAAATAGAAAGTTTCCAGCTAATATAAACGTGAATAGTCTACGATTCGTTAGAGAATTTCTGTTGTTTCGAAATTCAGCATGATGAAAGGGATGTTTGAATATCAGATAAGATACATCAAAGTACTGTAGTTATCCTTGCGAAAAGAAGGCTCTCAGGATCATTATGTAATTTGGCGGTTTATTCAACAGCAAAAGAAGATAAGCAAATATAAATAAAGAATTAAACAGAATATTTATTCACGATCACAGGGTAAGATGTGAATTACTGGCCAGCTTCTATAATTCGTTTTATAAACTAAAACTAGCTGTTGGGGTTGATAACAAAATTAAATTTTTCCGCAATGAAAAAGAACAAACATGAA
>NW_013949242.1:0-666 GCF_000517525.1 Limulus polyphemus
GTTTGTGATATATATTTATCTACAGAAATATTGATTTAGTCCTTCAATTTCACTTATAACTGAATTAATTACCAATACATCACCCCATCTAACTAATATGTTAAAATAGTCAAGATCATGTAGATGCTACATAACCATCACCGTGTTTATAGACCTTTAAATACAACGGTTCTTCAAACCATAGACGATTCAATGATTGTAATAACATCCGGATTGTTGAGAAAACTTTGAATGTTTAATTATATTCCAAGAATAATTATATAGAATATATTTTATCAATTAGTCACAAACTTTGAAAGGTTTAAACGAATTAAAACAAATGCAGGATATATATTTCCAAATAAATACGAAACTATACCATCAAAAAAACGTTCCGACGAGGCGGATTTGAACCACCGACCTATGGATAACAATCATCTAACTACAGTCCACCGCTCTACCAACTGAGCTATCGTCGGATTATAATAAAATTCAAACTTTGGTAAAAGTTGATTTACTTGTGTTGGTCATTAACCTCAGTCTTCATGTTGGTTACCCCTGTGATTCTACTTTCCAGCTTAACGTTATAAAAAGAACATGTTTGCTACACCTGAAGACGAATCTAGATTAATGAAAGATTTAATACCTTCTAGAAGTAAGATGACTCATATCAACTTGCTATATATA
>NW_013949243.1:0-695 GCF_000517525.1 Limulus polyphemus
GCCAGATATACTGCTTTCTGCTCCTCTGTCCATCCGTTCATCTCTGCCAGTAACTCAAACTGTGCTCTATATGCTTCCCACGGTGCTTTCCCATCGTATTCCTGTGGCTTCCTTCACACTGGATGACTCCTATTAATGACATTCATATCTGGGATGTGACTTCTAACGGGACTGAATATGTCTGCATTAGGGTTTAGCTGCGGGCTCTGTAAGGGGCTTGCCATTGTCTGGGGCGGATTAAGTCGATTGTCAATGTATCCTCCTTGTGTAAAAGACAATAGATCGTTCTTTAACGTATCTAATTCGCTTTTAAATTTACTAATGTTTTCCATTTGTACCTCTTGCCATTGTTGTTGATTTTCCTGTAGTTGATGCTGACTTTCTTCCTGTTTCCTTTCTTGTTCCAGTTGCCACTGCTGTAGTCTCTTTTCTTGTTCCTTTTCTCGTTCTTCTTGTTTATTTTCTTTTTCCTCCAACAACTGCTGTAATTCTCTTTTGTTTATTTTGTTGTTCGAGTTGCCACTGTTGCAGGTTTTCTTGCCACTGCTGTTGTCTCTCTTCTTGTTTCTTTTCTTTTTCCTCCTAACAACTGCTGTAAACTCTCATCTTGTTTATTTTGCTGTTCGAGCTGCCACTGTTGCAGGTTTTCTTGCAACTGCTGTTGTCTCTCTTCTTGTTTCTTTTCTTTCTCCTCC
>NW_013949244.1:0-775 GCF_000517525.1 Limulus polyphemus
GCATGTTGCAACTAAATAGCATAGTCAGTATTTATTAATTTATTCTTTTAGCCCATTATGTCGAAAAAAGAAAGTGGGGCACAGGGATGCAAAAGACATGCACAATTTGCAGCTTTGATGGTGGAGTCAAGCAAATTGATGAGAGCTTTCCTTGCTGGAAGTGGTGACACCAGTAAGCCAGCATCTTTTCTTTTTGATGGCAGCAAAGAGGTCAAAGTGCAAGATTGTGAACATGCTATTTCATTTGAAAAAGAAAACAATGAAGAAACTGTTCTCTGTCATGTTGAAAGCTACAATAATAATAAACAAGAGGATTCCACTTTGTCAGAAACAAATCCACAGAATAGCGTTGCTAAGCTAAAAGAGGATGACCTAATAAATATTTTAACACACAGGGATATTGGGTTTATGAAGTTTGATACAACAGGCTCAGCAGTTGTAACACATGCACATCGCACACAGATTGTTAAAGTTGGAGCACATGAATTTCAACATAAAGAAGGTCCATTTGATGCCAAAGATGGGCGTTCTATGATTGCATTTTGGTTCAAACGATGCCTTCTGAATGAACAAGAGGTCAGTCGTTCCTGGTTGGTGTATTCAACTCTACATAAAGCAGCATACTGCTTTTGTTCTCTTCTTTTTTCATCTAAATGTGTGACATCCGATAGTCGGTCTGCATTCAAAACACAGGATGGATTCTCTAAGTGGAAATAAATTAAAAAGTTAAATGCCAATGAAAATAGTGACAGTCATTGTGAGTCATTTCCTGCTT
>NW_013949245.1:0-761 GCF_000517525.1 Limulus polyphemus
GAAGACACAAGATTTAACTATACTGTGTACTCTCAATAAGAAGACACAATATTTAACAATACTATGTATTGTTAATAAAAAGACACAAGATTTAACAATACTGTGTACTTTCAATAAGAAGACACAAGATTTAACAAAACTGTATACTGTCAATAAGTAGACACATGATTTAACAATACTGTGTTCTGTCAATAAGAAGACACAAGATTTATAAATACTGTGTACTATCAATAAGAACACACAATATTTAACGATACTGTGTACTGTCAATAAGAAGTCACAATATTCAACGATAATGTGTACTGTCAGTAAGAAAACACAAGATTTAACAATAATATGTCCTGTCAATAAGAAGACACAAGATTTTACGAAATGTGTATTGTCAATAAGAAGACACAGGATTTAACGATACTGTGTACTGTCAATAAGAAGACACAAGATTTAACGATACTGTGTACTGTCAATGAGAAGACACTAGATTTATAAATACTGTGTACTATCAATAAGAACACACAAGATTTAACGATAATGTGTACTCTCAGTAAGAAAACACAAGATTTAACAATAATGTGTCCTGTCAATAAGAAGACACAAGGTTTAACTATAATGTGTACTGTCAATAAGAAGACACAAGATTTAACAATACTGTGTACTCTCAATAAGAAGACACAATATTTAACAATACTATGTACTGTCAATAAAAAGACACAAGATTTAACAATACTGTGTACTGTCAATAAGAAGACACAAGACTTAACAAT
>NW_013949246.1:0-1174 GCF_000517525.1 Limulus polyphemus
AACTGACAGCCACTATCCATCTATAATAAAAGAGCTACCAGCCACTATCCATCTGTAATAAAAGACCGACCACCACTTTCTATCTATAATAAAAAACCTACAGCCATTATCCATCTATAATAAAACACCTACCAGTCACTATCCATCTATAATTAAAGACCTACCAGCCTCTATCCATATATAATGAAAGACCTAAAAGCCACTATCCATCTGTAATAAAAGACATACCAGCCACTATCTATCTATAATAAGAAACCTACAGCCTACCATTCACTAGCTATCTACAATAAAAGAACTATCATTCAATATCCTTCTATAATAAAAGACCTACCAGTCACTATCCAACTATAATATAACACCTACCAGGCAGTATTGATCTGTATTAAAAGATCTACAAGTCATTATTCATCTATCATTAAATACCTACCAGTCACCATCCATCTATGATAAAGACCTACAGCCAGTATCCATCTCTAATAAAAGACCTACAAGCCACTATCTATCAATAAAAGACCTGCCAGTCACTTTTCATCAACAACAAAATACCTACCAGCCACTATCCATGTATAATAAAACACCTACCAGTCACTATCTATATATAATAAAATACCTACCAACCACTATCCATATATAATGAAAGACCTACCATCACTAGCTATCTGTAATAAAAGACCTGCCAGCCACTATCCATCTATCATAAAAGACCTACCAGTCTTTATCCAACTATAATATAACATCTACCAGTCCTTATCCATCTATAATAATAGACCTTCCACTCACTATCCATCTATCATTAAAGATCTACCAGTCACTATCCATCCTTAATAAAAGACCTACCAGTCACAATTCATCAATCATTAAAGACCGACCATTCACTTTCCATCTATGATAAAAAACCTACCAGCCAGTATATATCTGTAATAAAAGACCTACCACCCAAAATCTATCTACAAAAGACCTGCCAGTCATTATCTATATATCATTAAAGACCTACCTGTCACTATCCTTCTATAATAAAAGACTTACTAGTCACTATCCATCTATAATATCAGACCTACCAGTCACTAACCATCTATAATAAAATACATACCAGTCACTATCCATCTCTCATTAAAGACCTACCAGTCACTATCCATCTATAATATAACACCTACCTGTCATTATCCATCTATAC
>NW_013949247.1:0-495 GCF_000517525.1 Limulus polyphemus
GAAAACAGAGAGATCTTGAAAAGTAGTGGATAACAATGAGTGTATAAAGGTAACCCTATTTCTGTCTCCTGGATTCGTTGTATAACATATGTGTTAACGACATACCATACCCCTCTTTTTTTCCTTTTCATAAAACTTATCCTGGTGAAAGCACTTTAACGCGACCATCGGTAGAACCAGTGCCAGAATCAACTACATCAACATTAACAATAGTTGCTCCACCAAAACCATTATTGCAATTTATAAAGCTTTCATTAGACCCATTTTCGAGTACGGTAACGCATGTAATATGACTAATAAAGAATACAGCAGAATACAGATTCTTCAGAATAGAGCAATCAAAATAGCTCATAGACTTCCAAATTTCACTCCAACGGAATATCTTTATCCACTAGCCGAACTACCTTTCTTAAAAAACGCTTTATTAAACTCGCTACTCGTTATTACATACGTACATCAACAGGGAACACACAAACACAAGAATTTGCCTGATCG
>NW_013949248.1:0-983 GCF_000517525.1 Limulus polyphemus
GACAAACTATGATGCTAGTTATATGTCAGGACAAGATGTGAATTGTAAGGTATAGCTTGATTTGACAAAATATAATGCTAGTTATATTGCAGGACAAGATGTGGGTTGTAAGGTAGAGCTTGATTTGACAAAATATGATGCTAGTTAAATGTCAGGACAAGATGTGAGTTGTAAGGTAGAGCTTGATTTGACAAAATATGATGCTAGTTAAATGTCAGGACAAGATGTGGGTTATCAGGTAGAGCTTGATTTGACAAAACATGATGCTAGTTATATGTCAGGACAAGATGTGGGTTGTAAGGTAGAGGTTGATGTGACAAAATATGATGCTAGTAAAATGTCAGGACAAGATATGGGTTATAAGGTAGAGCTTGAGTTGACAAAATATGATGCTAGTTATTTGTCAGGACAAAATGTGAGTTATTAGGTATAGCTTGATTTGACAAAATAAGATGCTAGTTATATGTCAGGACAAGATGTGAGTTGTAAGGTAGAGCTTGATTTGATAAAATATGAGGCTACTTATATATCAGGACAAGATGTGGGTTGTAAGGTATAGCTTGATTTGACAAAATATGATACTAGTTATATATCAGATCAAGATGTGGGTTGTAAGATAGAGCTTGATTTGACAAAACATGATGCTAGTTGTATGTCAGGACAAGATTTAAACTCACATCTTGTTCTGACATATAACTAGCATCATATTTTGTCAAATCAAGCTGTACCTTACAACCCACTCACATCTTGTCCTGACATATAACTAGCATCATATTTTGTCAAATCAAGCTCTACATTTCTAAGGTAGAGCTTGAGTTGACAAAATATGATGCTAGTTATATGTCAGGACGAGATGTGGGTTGTGAAGTAGAGCTTGATTTGACAAAATATGATGCTAGTTATATATCAGGACAAGATGGGGGTTGTAAGGTAGAGCTTGATTTGACAAAATATGATGCTAGTAAAATGTCAGGACAAGATGT
>NW_013949249.1:0-1757 GCF_000517525.1 Limulus polyphemus
CTTGTTAGTGAAATTACACAGTTTCGTTAAATCTTGTGTCTTCGTATTGATAGTACACAGTATTGTTAAATATTGTGTCTTCTTGTTGATAGTACACAGTATCGTTATATCTTTTGTGTTCTTTTTTACAGTACACAGTATTGTTAAATCATGTGGCTTGTTAGTATCGTTATATCTAGGTCTTCTTATTGAGAGTACACAGTATCGTTGAATCTTCTGTCTTCTATTTGATAGTACATAGTATAGTTAAATATTGTGTCTTCTTGTAAACAGTACATAGTATCGTTAAATCATGTGGCTTTTTAGTATCGTTAAATCCTGTGGCTTCTTATAGACAGTACACATTATCATTAAATCTTTCGGCTTGTTTGTGATAATACACAGTATCGTTAAATCTTGTGGCTTCTTATAGACAGAACACAATACTGTTCAATCCTGTGTCTTCTTATTGACAGTACACAGTATCGTTAAATCTTGTGTCTTCTTTTTGACAGTAAACAGTATTGTTAAATCTTGTATCTTGTAATTGACAGTTCACAGTATTGTTAAATCCTGTGTCTTCTTTTTGACAGTACACAGTATCTTTAAATCTTATGTCTTCTTATTGATAGTAAACAGTATTGTTAAATTTTGTGTCTTCTTATTGACAGTACACAGTATCGTTAAATATTGTTGCTTGTTATTTAACAATACTATGTACTATCAATAAGATGACACAAGATTTAACGATACTGTGTACTATCAATAAGAAGACACAAGATTTAACAACACTGTGTACTGTTTATAAGATGACACAAGATTTAACGATACTGTGTACTGTCAATAAGAACACACAAGATTTAACAACACTGTGTACTGTTTATAAATAGACACAGGATTTAACAACACTGTGTATTATCAATAGAAGACACAAGATTTAACAATACTGTGTACTGTCAATAAGAAGACACAAGATTTAAAAATACTGTGTACTGTCAATAAGAAGACACAAGATTTAACGATACTGTGTGATATCAATAACAAGTCATAAGATTTAACGATACTGTGTTCTATCAATTGTTAACGCGCATGAATGGATTAACGAGATTCCCATTGTCCCTATCTACTATCTAGCGAAACCACAGCCAAGGGAACGGGCTTGGAAATAGCAATACTGTGTACTATCAATAAGTATACACGAGATTTAACAATACTGTGTACTGTCTATAAGAAGCCACAAGATTTATCGATACTGTGTACTGTCAATAAGAAGACACAAGATTTAACAATACTGTGTACTGTCAATAAGAAGACACAAGATTTAACGATACTGTGTGCTATCAATAACAAGCCATAAGTTTTAACGATACTGCGTACTATCATTAACAAGCAACAAGATTTAATGATAATGTGAACTGTCTATAAGAAGCCACAGGATTTAACGATACTAAAAAGCCACATGATTTAACGATACTATGTACTGTTTACAAGAAGACACAATAAGAAGACAAAGACATAACGATACTGTGTATTTTCAATAAGAACACACAAGATTTAACAATACTGTGTACTGTCAATAAGAAGATACAAGATTTAATTATACTGTGTACTATCAATAAGAAGACATAAGATTTAACGATACTGTGTACTATCAATAACAAGCCAAAAGATTGATAGTACACATTATTGTAAAATCTTGTGTCTTCTTTTTGATAGTACACAGTATTGTTAAATCTTTTGTCTTCTATTGAGAGTACACAGTATTGTTAAATCTTGTG
>NW_013949250.1:0-705 GCF_000517525.1 Limulus polyphemus
TTGCTTGTTTTTAACACGCTCTAAATGCTCTCTCATTACTGGATCATACTTTGATAATAACTGCAAAAGTGACAGGAAATTTCCAGGTTTTCGTTTGAGGTTATGTCCTCAGTATGACCACGAAATGCAAGATTCTGAGAAGCTAAATATTGTATACAATCCAGCAACCGTCGCAGTACATCTGTCCATTAATTTTTTCTTGCTGAATTTGCCTTTGCAGCTCTTCGTCAATGCCACTTTGAAGACGAATTCGGCGCTCAGTTTCTTTCCAAGCAGCAAATGACTCATGATGACTGTCACTATTTTCATGGGCATTTAACTTTTCAATTTTTTTCCACTTAGAGAATCCACACTGTGTTTTGAAAGCAGACCGACTATCGGATGTCATACATGTAGATGAAAAAAGAAGACAACAAAAGCAGTATGCTGCTTTATGTAGAGGTGAATACACCAACCAGAAACGATTGACCTCTTGTCCATTCAGAAGGCATCGTTTGAACCAAAATGCAGTCATAGAACGCCCATCTTTGGCATCAAATGGACCTTCTTTATTTTGAAATTCATGTGCTCCAACTTTAACAATCTCTCTACGATCTGCATGTGTTACAACTACTGAGCCTGTTGTATAACAATGCATAAATCCAATATCCCTGTGTGTTAAAATATTTATTAGGTCATCGTCTTTTAGCTCAGCAACACTATTCT
>NW_013949251.1:0-908 GCF_000517525.1 Limulus polyphemus
GATTTCTTCTTCAGATTTGGTATGCCATATGAACTGCATTCAGATCAAGGACGTAACTTTGAATCAGCTGTGTTCCAAGAATGCTGCAAGTTGTTTGGCATCCGAAAGACCAGGACAATGCCACTTCATCCACAGTCCGATGGGATGGTAGAAAAGTACAACTGGACACTGGGACAGGAATTGGCAAAGTTTTGTAATAGCCGCCAAGATGACTGGGATGTCTCACTCCCTCCACTGTTGATGGTGTATAGAACAACAGAGCATGAAGCCACTGGATACACTCCAGCAAAGCTGTTGTTTCGTTTGGTCGGGAACTTTGATTGCCAGTGGAACTGATAATTTACAAAGAGTTGCCTGAAAATGTGCCAGAGTTCGTGAAAGTCTTATCTGAAAGGATGGATGATATTCATCATCAAATGCGTTCAAACTTGAAAACGTCTGCTGATTCGATGAAGTTGACTTATGATAAGAGATCTACTGAAGTCAGCTTTGTACCAGGAGACAAGGTATGGTTGTATAATCCCAGGAAGACCAAAGGGAAGTCTCCTAAGTTGTCTTCTCCATGGGAAGGCCCATATGATATAGTGGATCGTCTCTCAGACGTGACTTTCCGGGTAAAATGTGGTCGGCGAAGTAAACCAAAAGCGGTGCATGCCAACAGGCTTTGGCGTTATCACGGTCCAGGACATTTCAGTTGGGATGAAGTGGACAACAGGTCAAGTGACGCTGCTGAAGAGGTGTCATCTGAAAAAGCCAACGTTGAAGAAGAAACTCTACTCAGTTTTGAGAAGGGAAACGGTGAAGCTCTTGGTGAAGTTATTACCACTGATGTGACTGTTACCGATGATAGGACATTTACTGATGAAGCAGATGAATCCCATATGAAGCAGAAGCCAACGAGATGGAGA
>NW_013949252.1:0-736 GCF_000517525.1 Limulus polyphemus
CTATAGCTACACCTAGGTGTTTATGAAGTAGTTGTACCAAGTAAGGCTAAAGATGAGTATGGTGGTTATAAATTGTGTAACTAGAGTTACACCTAAGTGTTCATGGAGTAGTTGTACCAAGTAAGGCTAATGATGAGTATGATGGTTATCAATTCTGTAACTAGAGTTACAATTAGGTGTTCATTTTGTAGTTGTACCATGAAAGGCTAAAGATGAGGATGGTGGTTATAAATTTGGTAACTAGAGTTACACCCAGGTGTTCATGGAGTTTTTGCACCAAATAACACTAAAGATGAGTATGGTGGTTATAAATTCGGTAACTATAGTTACACCTAGGTGTTCGTTGAGATGTTGTACCAAATAACGCTAAAGATGAGTATGGTAGTTATAAATTCTGTAACTAGAGTTACACCTAAGTGTTCATGGAGTAGTTGTACCAAGGAATGCTAAAGATGAGTATGGAGGTTATAAATTCGGTAACTATAGTTACACCTACGTGTTCGTTGAGATGTTGTACCAAATAACGCTAAAGATGAGTATGATGGTTATAAATTCTGTAACTAGAGTTACACCTAAGTGTTCATGGAGTAGTTGTACCAAGTAAGGGTAAAGATGAGTATGGTGGTTATAAATTCTGTTACTATAGTTACACCTAGGTGTTTATGAAGTAGTTGTACCATGTAAGGCTAAAGATGAGTATGGTGGTTATAAATTGTGTAACTAGATTTACACCAAA
>NW_013949253.1:0-680 GCF_000517525.1 Limulus polyphemus
CGTTTAATAATAAAACCAACTAATAATATCGTCTCTAATATTAGAATGTTTAAAACAGTTTATAGAAATAATGGAATTAGACAGATTGATTTTAAAGCTTATCGACTGTGTTTATACATAAATATTTATCATACCTAAACTACCAGGTATTGTAGGAGATGATTGGTTATAAATGCAGCTTTAACTTAGTCATAATTCATTCACAAATTCAGATGACGCTTTTATTAAATCGTTCATTAAATGCTATATATACGGTTCTACCTACGTTATCTTATGATGTAACTCAACATTTCCGACGGAGTGAAGATCTCGGGTTCGAGACGTGATACTACCAAACACTTTTCACATTTTAAGCTGAGTGTGCATTATAAGGCAATCGATTATAGTATTCGATTACGAGTAGCCATTTTGATTGGCGGTTGCCACCGACTATTTGCCTATCTCTAGAGTTTGTTCTCCAAAATTAGGGAAGACCATTTCTATCGTGTGAACAAAGTGAAAAAAAAGTAAACAAATATTAACAAGAGATACACTGTTATACGTTTAAACCAAGTTGTGCTGATTCTAACAAAATGTAAAGCATCATCCAGAATGGTCTCGTGCAGCCAAACTCTCGGGTCATAATATAGTCATATTTCAGCAAGTGCGAGACTCTACACAGCAGGATAATCTGATCACAC
>NW_013949254.1:0-832 GCF_000517525.1 Limulus polyphemus
TGGTTTTAGGTTCCGTACCTGAGTTCTAGAGCCGACACCAGTGTTCTATAATTGTGTCTGTCGGCTGCTGTCAACTGTCCAAGTATTTCCAGTGGTTGTCCCTTCAAGCTCGTTGCCAGATATACTGCATTCTGCTCCTCTGTCCATCCGTTCATCTCTGCCAGTAACTCAAACTGTGCTCTATATGTTTCCCATGGTGCTTTCCCATCGTATTCCTGCGGCTTCCTTCGCACTGGATCACTCCTAGTACTGACATTCATATCTGGGATGTGACTTCTAACGGGACTGAATATGTCTGCATTAGGGTTTAACTGCGGGCTCTGTAAAGGGCTTGCCGTTGTCTGGGGCTGATTAAGTCGATGATCAATGTATCCTCCTTGTGTAATACACAACAAATCATTCTTTAACGTATCTAATTCGCTTTTAAATTTACTGATGTTTTTCATTTGTACCTCTTGCCATTGTTGTTGATTTTCCTGTAGTTGCTGCTGACTTTCTTCCTGTTTCCTTTCTTTTCTTGTTCCAGTTGCCACTGCTGTAATCTCTCTTCTTGTTTCTTTTCTTTTCTTCTTGTTTCTTTTCTTTCTCCTCTAACAACTGCTGTAATTTCTCTTCTTGTTTATTTTATTTTCTTCCAACATCTGCTGTAATCTCTCTTGTTTATTTTGCTGTTCGAGCTGCCATTGTTGTAGGTTTTCTTGTAACTGTTGTTGTCTCTCTTCTTGTTTCTTTTCTTTTTCCTCCAACAACTGCTGTAATCTCTCTTCTTGTTTAATTTCTCGTTCTTCTTGTTTCTTTTCTTTTTCCTCTAATAACTGCCGTAATTTCTCTT
>NW_013949255.1:0-1159 GCF_000517525.1 Limulus polyphemus
ATCAAGTGAATACACGGTGACTTTATGACCTTATGATGTATTGTACAATGACATGCTGTTGTAATTATAACTGTATGTTATATAAGAAATGCATACACATGGTCCTTATGACCTCATGATGTATTGTACAATAATATGATGTTGTAATTATAACAGTATTTTATAAAACAAGTGAATACACGGTGCCTTTATGACCTTAAGATGTATTTTATAATGACATATTGTTGTAATTATTACAGTATTTTATATAACAAGTGAATACACGGAATCTTTATAACCTTATGATGTATTGTAGTTTGGCATAATGTTGTAATTATAACTGTATTTTATATAAAAAGTGAAAACAAGGGATCTTTATGACCTTATTGTGTATTGAAGCTTACATGCTGTTGTAATTACAACTGTATGTTATATAACAAATGAATACACATGGTCTTTATGACCTTATGATGTAATGTAAAATGACATGTTGTTGTAATTATAACTGTATTTTATATACTATGTGAAAACACGGTCTCTTTATGACCTTATGATGTATTGTACTATGAAATGCTGTTGTAATTATAACTGTTTTTTATAGAAAAAGTGAATAAAGAGGATCTTTAAGATTTTATGATGTATTGTAAAATGAAATGCTGTTGTAATTATAACTGTATGTTATATAACAAATGAATTCACGTGGTCTTTATGACCTTATATGTAATCTAAAATGAACTGTTGTTTAGATTATAACTGTTTTTTATATAACATGTGAAAACACGGTCTCTTTATGACCTTATGATGTAATATACTATGAAATGCTGTTGTAATTATAACTGTTTTTTATAGAAAAAGTGAATAAAGGGGATCTTTAAGACTTTATGATGTATTGTAAAATGACATGCTGTTGTAATTATAACTGTATGTTATATAACAAATGAATTCACGTTGTCTTTATGACCTTATGATGTAATCTAAAATGACCTGTTGTTTAGATTATAACTGTTTTTTATATAACATGTGAAAACACGGTCTCTTTATGACCTTATGATGTAATGTACTATGACATGCAGTTGAAATATGACAGTATTTTATATAAAAATTAAATACACCGGGTCTTTGTGACCTTATGATGTAATGTACTATGACATGCTGTTGTAATTATAACTGTATTTTATAT
>NW_013949256.1:0-828 GCF_000517525.1 Limulus polyphemus
TTGAACTCTTAATATTGGCCTTGGTCTCAACAAAAAGACTGTGGGCATTCAGATTAGAAGCCTGACAGTAAGTTGGAAATTATTAAAACATACACAGTTTTGTGAATAACATTTATTTTGTTTATTTGTTTTCTTTTGCTCTCCATATTCAATTTATGCTTTCCATAACAGTCTTGAACCTTCATTTTGTTTACTACTTTTAATTACCTGTGCCTGAATACAATAGACTGGTTAAAAGTAAAAGTTGGTGCTGTGAACAGGATTGTTATTGGAATTTTGTTCTAAATGTACTTATTTTTTTAGTGGACTCTTGTACAGTAGTATATGTAAATTGTGCTGTCAAGGAATATAATTTTTTGAGATCATATAAAACCTATGATGGAAATAAATAAAATATGGTGGTAGTGAAAACTTGATCCAAGAATGCAGAGAGATTTGGAATGAGTGCTCTTCTGGATGCGAAGCTTTCACTGACGGTGGTGGTACAGTGTCCATATACTCAAGAGGCTGATGTGTGCTTTGTTGGAAAATCCCATGTGACCATAACACTACTTAAAGTGGTTACATCTGACATGCAGGAGCAAAGAGAAGTAGAAAAGCATCCTGATGGTGGAAGTGAGTGGCGTGAAGTTCCAAGAATACTGGAGTGCTCTAAATTGGAATTAAAAGTTACATTTTAATGATCCTAGGCATCATGAGATGCTGAATGGATCCACCACTATCACAGAGAGTAGTGAGATGTGTGCTGAACAAGGTCTGATATGTTTCATTGTAGTGCTTCTGGGAAGAGCAAGTGGCACCCTGCTATGATCCAACAGATTTTGGAGG
>NW_013949257.1:0-1212 GCF_000517525.1 Limulus polyphemus
CCAACATACTGATCTTTAGCCTTACTTGATACAACTACTCCATGAACACCTAGGTGTAATTCTAGTTACCGAATGTGTAATCCCATACTCATCTTTAGCGTTATTTGGTACAACAAATACACGAAAACCTAGGTGTAGCTCTAGTTACCGAATTTATAACCACCATACTCATCTTTAGCCTTATCTGGTAAAACAACTCCACGAACAACAATGTGTAACTCTAGTTACCGAATTTGTAACCACCATACTCATCTTTAGCGTTATTTGGTACAATAACTCCAAGAACACCTAGGTGTAACTCTATTTTCCGAATTTATAACCACCATATTCATCTTTTGCCTTACTTGGTACAAGTACTCCATGAACACTTAGGTGTAACTCTAGTTACAGAATTTATAACTACCATACTCATCTTTAGCGTTATCTGGTAAAACAACACCACGAACAACAATGTGTAACTAGAGTTACCGAATTTGTAACCATCATACTTATCTTTGGCGTTATTTGGCACAACTACTCCATTAACACCTAGGTGTAACTCTAGTTTCCGATTTTATAACCACCATACTCATCTTTAGCCTTACTTGGAACAATTACTCCATGAACATTTAGGTTTAACTCTGGTTACCGAATTTATAACCCACATACTCGTCTTTAGCGTTATTTGGTACAACAACTCCACGAACATCTAGGTGTAACTCTTGTTTCCGAATTTGTAACCACCATACTCATCTGTAGCGTTATTTGGTACTAGAACTCCACGAATACCTAGGTGTAACTCTAGTTACCGAATTTATAACCACCATACTCATCTTTAGCCAGAGTTACACCTAGGTGTTCATGGAGTAGTTGTACCAAGTAAGGCTAAAGATGAGTATGGTGGTTATAAATTCGGTAACTAGAGCTACACCTTAAAGGTAAGTATGGTGGTTACACATGCGCTAACTAGGTGTTTATGGAGTAGTTGTACCAAGTAAGGCTAAAGATGAGTATGGTGGTTATATATTCTGTAACTCCCTTCTTTGTACAACAACTCCACGAACACCTAGGTGTAACTCTAGTTTCCGAATTTATAACCACCATACTCATCTTTAGCCTTACATGATACAACTACTCCATGAACACCTAGGTGTAAATCTAGTTACCGAATTTGTAACCACCATACTTATCTTTAGCGTTATTTGGTACAACACCTCCAAGAACAACTAGGTG
>NW_013949258.1:0-737 GCF_000517525.1 Limulus polyphemus
TGCGATTCCAGCGCGAAACTCTTTGAAACACTGAAAATGAGAAAAGTTTCCTCCTTCCAGTTGTGCTTCAAACAATAATAGCTTTCTCCGAAATCCTTTGATGATTCTGTAGAGATCACAGATACGGTTATCCTTTCCCTGAAGTTTCAAATTCAAATCATTCATGTGGGATGTGATGTCAACCAAAAATGACAACTTTGACAGCCAGGTAGGATCTAACAGAAATGGATCAGCTCTATCCTTTTCGGTGAGAAAATTATCTATCTCTCTTCGGAGCTTATAAAAACGAAACAGGACTTTACCGCAGCTGAGCCACTTCACTGCTGTGTGATACGGCAAGTCACAGAATTCAGAATCAATTTCTTCAAGAAAAGCCTGGAACTGGTGGTGATTAAGTGCTTGACCCTGAATGAAGTTCACCGCAGAAACGACTGGTTTCAGTACGCAAGAAATATCTAAGTCTTTCCCACAGAGTGCTTGCTGATGTATAATGCAGTGTATAAACAGAGCGCCCGGGAGTTGAAGATCTTCCAACTTAGTTCATATCTGCCCCTTTCTCACTCCAGCCATGTTTTTTCCTCCATCAACTGTAACACATCAAAGCTGATTCCACTGAGGGTTATTGCCTTGCAAAGTTTTCTGAACTTCCATGAAAATGTCTTCTCCAGTTGTTGTTCCGAGCATACTGCAAACAAATGCCAACTTTTCTGTGATCTTAAAGTCCAAATTAACACCAC